>NC_056725.1:506711954-507011954 GCF_019279795.1 Protopterus annectens | reverse complement strand
ATCAGCAAGCATAGGTAAGCAAGCTAAGAATTTCAATCATATACACATATCCTGTCATGCCAATACTGAATAAGCAACTGCAGGTGTATGTCAACCACCCTGCTCATTACTGAGCAGAGGACATGCCTGTGAGCATCATTACAGCACATCAGTGATAAGTCAGTGAATGCTCACATGTCATAGGTGCAAAGTTGTTTCAGCATGAATTGGACTATGTGCAGAGACATGTACAATCATCAGTTAATGTGTACAAATATTGCCAGAAGGTGTGAACTTATGTGAATAAGGAATGGATGTGGAAATGTAATATAGAGCAACCTCAGTGTAATATTCTATCACTGAGCAAATTTATCCCTATCATGTTGTATACATTAATGTTAACTTGGTGCTTGATACAGTCAGAAAAGGAGGACTGCCCATAGGTATGACATACCTGTATATGACCCCACATGGCATCAGCATTGTCAACACATGGCACACCTCAGGACATCATGCCAGTAGGACAGAATGACAATTGTAATCCAAAACACATGGGAAATCACATGTCCTTTTGTTGCACATACATGATATGGCAATATACAAATGTTAACCATGGACAGTGGTGGTGCTGGACTGTGATTATCTGTCAGTTTCCCTCAGTAAAATACATGTTTACAATGTAATTATTGCAGCACTAACTGCAGGTTAACTGCCACAGTGCATGGACAGCTAAATGTAGGAAGAAAGTGTAATGTGTTAAAATGTGTCATGCACAGATTGAAACATAGTTAAATGTCACATGGTGATATCTACATGGTATGTTTAGACATGTAACACATAAGCATGGCAATTACATGATATGCATGCACAAGTGTGCCAGTCAATTATAAGGCAATCAGGATGTTGGGAGCATAACACAACTGGAACACTCAGAAAATACTTATAGACCTGAGGGATCAGCCTGATGGGGATGAACCTCGCAGATGATCTCCTAGGATATCTTCCTGAATGAGTCATGCATAGTCCATGCCATGTCCTGTTAAAAATTCCGCATCATGTCCCCCATCTGTGTTTGAAACACATTGGTCACAACCTCTCATATCTCTTCCTGATAATTCTATTTTTGTTCTTCTTGGCATCATCTCCCCCAAGGTTGATTTAAGCATTGTGGCTAATGCAGATGTGGGTCCAGCTTCCTTATCATCATCATCTGAGGACTATGGCAGTGGCCTGGCATGTGCTTATTGTCTACATCTGATTGGCGATTGTCTATAGGGCCCATGCTCTGTCAAGATGAATCACAACACAGGACAGAAATTACATATGCATACCTGATACTGCCTGTTTGCTTAATATACCTATTGTATCACAATGAACAGGCATAAAACAATCCTTATGAAATGTTAAAATATATCATGACCATAGCCCAATATACCACCATATGCAATGTATGTCAGTAGTAAAAACAACAATGAAAAGCAATTGTGTATCATGTCGCACATTCTGATGAAAATCATAGCTGCCCTTAAAATGAAACTGATGTGCATGTCTGCAATCTAACATACATTTTTTAACATCCCATCCACATGCAAGTTCTGAAAATACAAATATGAGTCTGAAGGTATAGTAGCATACTTTTTAGTTCTTATTTAAAACACAGTTCAGTTTGAAATGGTGCAGACATTAGCAGGTAATTATAATTAACACAGTTGCTGCTAGTGAATGGCTCCTAATGCACACAATACCTTCCCTATGCCACTTTATCTATCGTTATGTACATATCCAATAACAACACGTCAGGGAGAATGTACTCATCACCAGTGTGAGCAGTTCAATCAAGGCTGTGTAATGGCATGCATAACACAGCTTACCAGTGGAAATCATGACATCACCTGAACATTTTCTTATTGGCAAGCATGAAGCATGGCAAGCATATGCAAAGCAAGCACATGTAACATATCTTAAGATTTGAATGGAATCATGTCCAAAACCGCCTCATGCTACATTAACATAACTGAAATTTGAAGAAATAAAAGCTTGTAAACATCAAGATAACATTATTATTGGGACCTGCACTGTTTAATAATGCTGTCTGCCTCAGTTCAGGTGTATGTCTGATAGTATGTCATTATTTCCATTCATTTTCCCTTGCATGTATTCAATGAGCAGTTATGTCTGTGTATGCATGTAAATTGTAGCCTCTGCCTGTAATGAGTTATATGAACAGACACCAAGTGACATTGTTAAAATGTAGACAAAGTTAGATGATAGCATTGTGGAAACCAGGCAAGCCATATGACAAATATCTGAGCCAGGCAGCATGATAATTGGCTGACCCCACATCAATATAAGAAATACAACAATAGCAAATAGTCAAAATGTTCAGTCGTAAACACAGTCACAGCCTGTGACACATGAGAATCTAGTATATATTGTACAAACAGTATTGTATGTCTACAATGGTATGCATGACCTACCCGCAATTATTCGTAATCAATAGCCTGCAAAATGCAAACATCCTGATGATGCTTGCTGATTGTGAAATGCCTGGCTACACAAATATCCACAAGAACAGGATACAAGTATGTTGTAACAAAAACTTCCAAAGTTTTGTAAGCAGATGCAATACCAGTGATGAACTGAAGGTCATGACACACAGTCTGCAGACAACTGTGTGAACACTGATACAACAGACATTAATCCACTCGATTAGGCAGACTTGACACAACAGATCAGTCACTAAGAAACACAGTCACAGACAAAAGTGCTCCAACACTTGCATCATAAATAACAGACAAAACACTACAGAATTAAATGTAAAACATCCACCTCAACATATGTGTGACAGATACACAAATCCAACTGTCATTTACGTTGTGGCCTATATTAAAAAAATATCTTCAGAAAGAATGTCTTGCTGCAAAATGATATTTCAACATATTTGTATTTCAATCAGACTTTTAAGTACAGTTATAGTGTTATTATTGCACTTACCTTACTGATGCATGATGGGTATTCTGGCATTCTAAGGAATATATATAGTAATGTGAAAAATACAGGTCTGTAACAAGGATCAGATGCATTTCATTTAACAAAACAGAAAAAATAAACAACATACCACTCTCCCTCCATGGCTGCTCACACCTATGCATTTGCTCGGTACACAGGGCACAATTGTGAGTCATGTCCTCATCACCTGAGAAAAGAAAAGAGCAACTATGAATGATGTAGTCCTCAAAGAAAAGGCATATACATTGCTGAGATCAGGTTCTAAAAAAATTACTTTTGAAGAACATCAGATAATTACCATATACATTTTGCAATGTTATACACACAGGCTTTAACATCTCTCTGAGCACAGCTGAAGGACATAAGATTAAAACTTGCAACTCTAATGGATGTCCATGCTGTAAACCTGACACCTACTTGCATAGCTAATCGAGCTTGCATGAAAGTATGTGTTGTGAATGCAATAAAAAGACTAATTATGAATGTGCAGGGATGGGCTACTAATATGGATCATGGCATGGGATTTCAAAAAAGGAACACATGCTGGGCATGTAGGTAAATAATTTGCAAGAATGAATTCATGTCAGCACTGTGGTCACAACCAGCAACAGCAATGGAAAACCTTCAACCCTCAGACAGTGGGACAGCGTCATATATCATACAGCTTCTGTTAACAGAGACATAAAAGGTGCTGTGTATCAGGGACACAGTAAGGCATGTGGGAGTACTACATTTACAGATATTCCTCATCAAGATGCACATCACAAATCAAATGCATACATCACTATATCTCCCAGACCTGTATTTTAACTGTATCTGACCATTTAACTCCCTCAAAAGCTAAGATGTGGTTGTTGAAGAGAATGTAATAATGAATGACAAAACTACACTTGATAGCACTTTTAAAAATAATACCATACTGCACAAAACTTTGTCATACATATAACAATTTGTTGCAAGCTTTACACATAACCTCACAGTTAAAGAGATGCTGTTAACAGAACATTACAGATTATGAAGATATTCACAGGAATTAAATGAATTATTCATAAGCATTCACAAAATAAGCATTAATATCAATTAGCAGTTATGTAGAGAAGAATATTTGACAATGTATGAAATAAACCAAGATAACAAAACAATTATATGTTTCCCCTATGTGGATCTGAACCCATAGCAAACCAAAATATGGGTATCCTGGCCTGTCTCTTTGCAGTCCAAGCTAATGAATAGCAACTTTTTTTGTTTTTTTAGCAAACAGGTACTGTATGCATTTATTCATATTCCTGTAGATACTGGATGAATACAGGAAGTTCCAACAGTTATTGGCCATTGTAATCTAAAGAAATGACAGCTATCAACACATAACTGAAAGCATATGTGTAAGCAGTCAGACAGGCATTCCTTTTGGCTAAAACAAATGGGACTGTAGAAGAATGTTTACTTTAGCAGGAGAAATGAAGTGAAGAAGTTATTTATTAGTTATTACTCAGACATATACAGATACAGTAGGCGATACTGTTGTACTATAACAGATAACTATGAAAAGCATAGTCATCAGTGGCCTAGGTGGTACAGGCATCACTGATACACAACCATAGTTGTATGAAATTATGTTATATTCTGGAAAACAGATGTATAGCTGCAAAGTTCAGAATTATGTATATTATAAACATTAGTAAGTAAACAGCACGGGAATAGAATCCATGCTTATATGGCAAGCAATCACTCTGTCTTTTTAATTATCCAGATGAGCTGATTGTTGAAACACCAAATTAATGGTTATAAAAGCCACGTATATGATATATTTGGGACACAGCTATATTTCTAAATTCCATAGGAATGCTCAGGTATACTTAAGAATGTGACACTTAGTGTAGGGATCCACTGGCTTTTTTACACACCTAAGCAACCCTCCTATGAAGCTCTTCTGAGTTCCTCTCCAATACAAGTCATTGTAGCAGTGGTGAACCTACACTCCTATCTGGTAGATCCCTGTACATTGTTGGTGCTCCCTTGCAATCCAGTTCCATATGTTGATCATTGCAAATTTTCTTAGCCTGGGTCTCATCCGAAGCTCCACTCCAATGTAGATGGTCAGCATCTGGGTAGCCTTCTCCTCAGTTTAATTGGGCACCCGGACATCATGAAGCCTCCTGGAGGTAGCCATCTTGATAATGTCAATACTCCAATGGAAAAAGTAGTAAAATTGGAAAAATGCTCACTGCAGTCCCACACAGTTCGCAGGTAGCAATTGTCTGATATGTAAATGTATCAAAATCAGTATTTAAAAGTGACACTTATGTCATGTTATCAGATCATTGGAAGATAACGGGCACATGCTACACATGGTACTGTTTATCAATACCTACTGGGTACTTGCACAAAGCACCTTCCCGATATGCCAAGCTATTGGTTAATGCAACTAATGATTTTACAACTGTTATGTATAAAAGCATTGTTGTAAGTTTTTATATGTCACATTACTATATGTAACAGTGAGTGTTTCATAGACTTTTTGCATTGCACAGGAGTGCATAGTGCTTACCATGTCATAAGCTGTCCACATAATCATCTGTATAACTGTGTCACCACATGAATATGAACATATACATATCATTGTCTTTCATATGGCAAACAGACCTAGGGGCAACAATTTCTCCCCACAGGAAAATGACATTATAATAGATGCTCTGCAACAATATGGACAGAAAATCCTTGGATGGGCTAAGACTACAGTATGGAGGAATGAAGTGTGGGCCAACATCACCAACATGATTAATGTGGTTGTAGGTCACAATAGATCATGTGAGGCTTCTTGCTGATGCTGCTCTGACATGATCCTTCATGCAGCCAACAAGTTACGATGGTATGAGAGATCGAAGGATGCCACTTGTGGTGACCCACCATTTATCCCCCTAAAGAGAAGGCAATATTTCTTGCCTCCTTGCATATGATGAGTGGGAAGTGATGCATGCCCAGAGTGGGATTGAAGCAAGAGTTCTAGGCCGAACATGCATGTGTTACTTTGCATGGCATGGATGGCTATAGAATTATTCATCACATATTGCTGTTACATGTATATTCATATATTGTCATTTTGGATTTACAGCAGCAGAATTTAATTGTTCACACAGAGCCATATAGTGTGATGATGATGAACAAGTGTAATGATGTGTACTCATACAACTGCAGTACAGACAAGACAATGCAACCAACACGAGTAATGCTGTCTGCCTTAGTGTTCACAGGTCCATCTCTTCTGCACAATACCAGGGAATGGCAGGTAGTGTCTCCATACAGTGTTACTGTGACCACTACCTGTTATTGCCTCAGCTTCATTTCATGGTACTGCTGTTTGCTGTCATATTGTTATTTCCTTAACATTGTACATTACAAGAACATCCAATGGGGGCACAAGCCATGCAGGTACAAGTATAGACAGATCACGTATGTTACCACAACAAGTTCATAGTTTGCAGCAATGTGTAGCAGATCTGTAATGCATGGCATTAATGTCATTGTTTTTCTACACAGGAACATCTGGCCAACAGGTGCAACAGCCATCACGTGAGTATCTGCAGCCCCTGTCATTGTGCCATATATATTATGCTGTCAGTATTCTGCTGCCTACATACATGACTGTGTTGTCTTTCTCTTTACTTAACACTGCAGGGTTTACAGTACAACACACAAACTCACAACAGCAGGAGTCTGTCAGTGGTATGCTATTACCTATCTTTCATACATGTCATTGTGGTTACTTATATTGTTGTTCTCCATTAATACTGTGTCCCTCTACCCATTCATGGGACAAACTGCATCATCATCAAGTGCACAAAAAGTGGTATAATAGTGTAATGTGGCACACATGACAGTAACATGGTGGTACAGTCTGACCAGGATGGTGATGATTATGTGGATGCAGCTGTAACATCAGATGTGGAGGGAAGCTTGTCCAGCCATTCTGACAATAATGGGACATCAGATGGTGGACAGGATGAGAACTGTGAACAATAGACCCATGTTGAGACTGCTGCTGATTTTGACAGTTCCCCACAACACATTGATAGTGCCCATCTCGGTAGAAATAGCTGTGCAGCTGGTGTGCATGGGCAGGTATCAGAGGGTGTCCTCCCACTCCGACAGTCAAATGAACATTTCCAGCAATTGCCATGGATCTGACATCCATGCACTTGCCTGTGCCACAGATCATGTTGCACACCACTTGTGTGTGCTGCATGAAGGACAGGAGAGCAGACACTCTGAGGTAACAGCATCATTGGCTGCACAAAATGAAAGTATGTTATCTGTGGCACCATCAGTAGAAGTCCTGGCCTCTATAGTACTACAACAGTGCCATAGTACTAGCTGGGTTCTGTGTGCCCTGACTGTGGTTAGCTGATTGCCACATGAGAGAGGCAGGCCCTCTCTCAGCAGTGCTAACCTTGCCCATCAGGCATCAATGTCTGGGCTCCAATATGCACACACTTCAGCTGCTGACCCATATGCTGTGGGTCTGGCAGTCATGACCAGTCAAGTCTCAATCATGATATTTCATTTCCATATGCTGGCATCACCCCATCAGTTGCATTTGTGGATCAACCTGGGCCAAGTGTTTATATAAGTGGTAGGAGCAGACCAGATTGTGGTGTGAGCTGCCGGTGTGGGTACCCCAGACTGAGTTAAAGTAACACAGACAGTTGATCCACTCTGTCTGGTAGTGTCATTCTTACCTCGTGGCAATGATGATTGCTGTGCAGAACATTAACAATGTCATCTGTCTGTGTTTGCAGACAAGTCTGATGCCATGTGAGTCTGACAGTTTTACTTAACAAAGCTGACGCCATTTATTACATTACTTTAGCCATACTTTACAGTGATATATTTGGCTTGTGATATTATCAGCAGTGTGGCATTATGTCCTGAGTTGTTCACCTGTTTGCAGCTTTTTATGGTGGACAGATAGGAATGTGTTGGACTGATGTGTGTCCCTTATTGTGTGCTATACATAGCTACAACAATATGAGCTATATGCATACTTGTGTCAGTTGCGTCCTGAGTTGATGATCCCTGTTTTGATAGATTTGTATATTTTCTTAATATTATGTGTTATGATTATGTTGTTATGTCTGACGCTCAGTGCGTACATCTAGTGGGTAATTGCCACTGGATGCAATACATGCTGCTGAGGTGGGGCAACACCCAAACATCAATCAATGTTTAATCTGTCTACTCATGTACTTGTGGCTTGTCATGACTCAAAGTTGTGGCCAGATGCTGCCAGGTTGCTTGGGTGTGAACTTGTCCCTAGATTGTTTATGCCTGTGTCTTCTACCCCCCATGTCCTCCTGCTCTTTCTCTGATACCTGCAGGATGTCAACTTCAGACATCTAGATTTCTTGGACTAGTTAACCTTCACCTGCAGTTAGCATGTTGTGTAGCATGGCGCACATTATCATCTGTGCTGCCTTCTCAGGTGTGTATTGCAGTGCACCCCAGATATGTCAAGACATCTGAACTTAGCTTTCAGTTCAATGAACACATGCTGTATGGTATTTATGGTTGTTGTGTGTGCTTTATTGTAGGCCTCATCTGCAGGGTTGGATGGTTCATGGTATGGGGTCATTAGCCATGGCTCAAGTGGATAACCATTGTCATCTCTTGTGAGGAGCAAACACACATGTTGTCAGCATGGCTATTGTTGGGAGGGGCACACTTAGCTTACATCCTAGCTGTGTTCCTGTACTTATTCAGTAGTAGTCACTCAAGTATTTCACCCTACTGGAATGCAGCCTTCAGTCCACCTTCCCTCTATATGGCAATATCATGGACACCGCAGGGTGTGTAGCCATGAGGTTTGTTCTACCACCATCTGCTACACACAAGAACTGACAGTTCAGGAATGGCCAGCCTTTTCTGTTTATATATTGGTCTATTTCAGGATGTACTGGGGTTTTGATAAGGATGTGCAATCTATTGCACCGGGTACATGAGAGATGTGTGTGATGTTACAGAGCTGGTGCATTACAATTCTCCACTCCACGTGGGTGGTTGGAAAGTGTATGTAGTCATCCACATTGCTGCCAGGAATTTTGGCAGGATATGATTGGAAGCTGTCTGTGACACTCCCACAGCACCCCCCATGTGTGTTTGGAATGTTCCAGATGCAAGTGCAGCCAGGCTGAGACACACTGGTTTTAGAGGGGATGGGGTTTCCTTGCAGGGTCCAGAAAGACACGTATGGGGCAGACATGTTGCAGATAGCCTGCACCAGCTGTCTGTCTAGGTAGTACCTGTCGATTATATGTTGGTCTGACAACTAGTTTAGTTGCAGCCTTGCTCCCACTTTAGTTGTCTACCTTCTAGACTGCACAGTCACATCCTCATTCTTTGCTTGTATTACTGCAGCCTGTTGCAGTTCATTAACTGCAGATTACATTTTTTTTGTGACATTCTTATGTAATATGACAGAATCCATTGTAGAAGCATCCATTCCTTGTAAGTCTGTATAGAATACACTAAGGATTTTAGAAGCAGAGTTGGTGTTGTAGTTTGTGACATTTAAGTTGTATTGGGCACAAATAATGTGCTTTGGAATCAGACAGGCATGCATGGAATCTGTAATTATCATATTTTGAATAGCTAAGTACTCAGTTGTTTTCAACGTTTTTTCTGAAATCACATCTGCAGCTGGTACGCTGAAGTCTTCCTGTGGTGTGCTGCACTGTCTGCAAATAGCTTTTGGAATACAATGTCTTATAGTTTAATGTTTTTCATGGTCTGGTTACATGGGTTATAAATTTAAGACTTGTTTTATCAAATGTATTGCTTCTGTTTTTTAATGTTAAATAAAAGTTGCAAAGTTACAAAAGCCACGGTATCTATTAGGGCCAGCAAATACAGAAAGAAAAAAAATAGATGGTATGAATGGTTTTTAGAATTATATAACAGAAAGGCGGAAACTTGACAGTCAAGTTTTCATCTTTACTAGTAATGGAGAAACAGCAAAAGAAATAGACTAATTGTAAATTTATTTAGAAATCACTTTGTTAGGATTTATGGAGCAAACTGTAACACACTACACATTAAAAATGAGATGAAATAATTTTTTTGTTTTTGCTTCGTATAAAAAAGATATCTTTGGAATTTTGAGGTAAATTGTACCAAAAAAATTAGCTGGAATGAAATATCGATACATTTTAGTTTCTAAAGTAAAAACTTGAAAAAAACACTAAGTGCCATATTTGCACAGCTTTAATAAGACTGAAACCCCCTGAATATAATTACCCTTTCTTGACATTTAATTTACTTCTTCCTTATCAGTTTTGGCCTTAGAAGCACAAGGGCGATGGGGGAGGGGAAACTTATATACTTTTTACTTTACTATTCAAGGCCCACAGGAAGCCTCTTAGTACAGCATAAAATATCTGCTGATCAGCCTTTCTTACCAGTAATTGAACACGGCACCCATGAGACACCAATCACATATTCTTCCTCTTTTTTTCCCCATCATATCAGAATGCCCCCTCTCTGTTCCCACATTTCATCAGTTAGCAAGCTCACTTGCATCATAATGTCAGCTGTAAGCACAGCAGGTAGGAATGGTACATTTGCAGATGGTTGATATGGCCTTCATGCCAATAAAATTCTATAAAAATACAAATTCCAACATACACTAAATGAAAACATGCAACTTCAGCTGTATTATTTTCTCATATGCCATCTTTCTGTTACTGCACAACAGTGATATTATGAATATTTTCAGAAAGCCACAACAGTTTGCCTTATCTAAATATACACACTTGGAGAATAACACAATGACGTAAAGTATCACTATAAACTAAACTTCATTAACAAACACTGCCTCATTACTTGCATCAATTAATTTTTAACTTTTAAGGAAATGTAAACTGCTGCTACTAAAATAAAAGGATATAGTGCTTGCATGCCACACCAAAGGATAATAGTATAAGCATATTCCTTGCTTCTCATAGTTGCAGGACCTGTATGAGTTTTGTCCACACATGAGCATATGCCACACAACTATTCAAATCTTCCTATAGCTGCTTTAGTCAGACAGATAATAACTTTACCAAGCTCAAAGCTGAGGGGAACTTGGACAATCTTGCCTTCATGCTGTACCAGACCTAATATTAAACCTACTATCATAATATGTTCAAGCAACCTAGCAGGAGAAGATGGGTCATACTCAAAAGTAAAGATGTTAACCCACCTCTTCATTCACATCATACAAGGATCCTCTAGCAGGCATGCACTGGCACCCTGGTTTTGCAGTCCCAGGACTTAATAAGAATAGATGAAAAACATAGAACATGTACAATGTACTTGGAGGAGGTTCCCCAAGAAAGTGCTATACGGAAAAAAAAATTAAGGTCTCTCCTCCCAAACTTGAATATTTTCCACAACAGTCCATACATTTTGTCTGCCCATATAATCACCTCCCACCTTAAACACTTGTACTGAATCAGTGATACCATTTATATCATCATTGAGCAAGAAGGCCAGATCATGTCTGTAATGTATTTTTTGAGAAGTATGAGGAAGAATGGCTTATACACTTGCAATTGTAATTCTCAACGACACTGGATAATTTGTTTGCCCACTTTCTGCCCATGTTACAAGATTCTTCAAAAGTGTTTCATAATCTTGTAACATGGGCAAGGGCAGAAAGCAAATTACCCATTGTCCCTAAGGCTCCATTAACTAAGACCTTGTCCACCCCCCCCCCACAAAAAAAAAACAGCAAAAAAAAAGCATAACAGTGGCCTCCTTTGTCAGACCATCATTTTGAAGCAGAAAGTATGTGTTGGCTCAACAAATGATTCCACATACACTGAAGAGTGAGACCCACATCTGTGCACACAGCACTGCCTACAAGCTCCTACTGAGCAAGCTGCTATCTTTCTAGCCACTCCACTGTTAGCCTCATGACTGAATACTGTAGTCCTAAAACTGAGACTGTTCTATAAAGGCTGCAATCATAACACTGAGATTGTTCTCTAAAGGCTGCAGTCCTGACACCAAGATTGTTCTCTAAAGGCTGCAGTTCTAACACCAAGACTGTTCTCAAAAGGCTGCAGTCCTAACACTGAGACTGTTCTCTAACGCTGCAGTCCTAACACCAACATTGTTCTCTAAAGGCTGCAGTCCTAACACCAAGATTGTTCTTTAAAGGCTGCAGTCCTAACACCAAGACTGTTCTCTAAAGGCTGCAGTCCTAACACCAAGACTGTTCTCTAAAGGCTGCAGTCCTAACACTGAGACTGTTCTCTAAAGGTTGCAGTCCTAACACTGAGACTGTTCTCTAAAGGCTGCAGTCCTAACACTGAGACTATTCTCTAAAGGCTATCTTAACACCGAGACTGTTCTCTGAAGGTTGCAGTCCTAACACCAAGACTGCTCTCTAAAGGCTGTAGTCCTAACACCAAGACTGTTCTCTAAAGGCTGCAGGTTGCAGTCCTAACACT
Organism: Protopterus annectens; assembly: GCF_019279795.1. NCBI lineage: Eukaryota > Metazoa > Chordata > Ceratodontiformes > Protopteridae > Protopterus > Protopterus annectens. The sequence continues at coordinate 506,999,475 of NC_056725.1, read as the reverse complement.
GAGACTGTTCTCTAAAGGCTATCCTAACACTGAGACTGTTCGCTGAAGGTTGCAGTCCCGATACCAAGACTGTTCTTTAAAGGCTGCAGTCCTAACACCAAGACTGTTCTCTGAAGGTTGAAGTCCTAACACTGAGACTGTTCTCTAAAGGCTATCCTAACACCAAGACTGTTCTCTGAAGATTGCAGTCCTGACACCAAGACTGTTCTCTAAAGGCTGCAGTCCTAACACCAAGACTGTTCTCTAAAGGCTGCAGTCCTAACACTGGGACTGTTCTCTAAAGGCTGCAGTCCTAACACTGAGACTGTTCTCTAAAGGCTATCCTAACATCGAGACTGTTCTCTGAAGGTTGCAGTCCTAACACCGAGACTGTTCTCTAAAGGCTGCAGTCCTAACACTGAGACTGTTCTTTAAAGGCTGAAGTCCTAACACTGAGACTGTTTTCTAAAGGATATTCTAACATCGAGACTGTTCTCTGAAGGTTGCAGTCCTAACACTGAGACTGTTCTCTAAAGGCTGCAGTCCTAACACTGAGACTGTTCTCTAAAGGCTGCAGTCCTAACACTCCTAACTCCAAGACTGTTCTCTAAAGGCTGCAGTCCTAACACTGAGACTGTTTTCTAAAGGCTGTAGTCCTAACACTGAGACTGCTCTCTAAAGGCTGCAGTCTTAACACCGAGACTGTTCTCTAAAGGCTGCAGTCCTAACACTGACTGTTCACTAAAGGCTGCAATCCTAACACTGAGGCTTTTCTCTAAAGGCTGCAATCCTAACACTGAGACTGTTCTCTAAAGGATGCACCCCTAAGACCAAGATTGTTCTGTAAAGGCTGCAGTCCTAACACTGAGACTGTTCTCTAAAGGACGGTGCAGTGGTGCAGTGATTGCATTGTTGCTTCACAGCAATAGGTTGTCAGGTTTGATTCTCAGTGAGGGTGCCTTCTGTGCAGAGTCTGTATGTCCTCCCTGCATCCATATGGGCTTCCTCCAGGTGCTCCAGTTTCCTCCTCCATAACAAAGATGTGTCTGGAGCATTTCTCCCCAGGCCACCACTGAAAATTGTCTTTGTTCCAAGTCAGACTTTCCCGGTAAACAAATGTTAATTAAATAAATAAAGGCTGCAGTCTTAACACTGAGACTGTCCTCTAAAGGCTGCAGCCCTAACACCAAGACTATTCCCTAAAGGCTGCAGTCCTACCACCAAGACTATTATCTGAAGGCTGCAGTCTTAAGGCTGAGACTGTTCTCTAAAGGCTGCGGTCCTAACACTTAGACTGTTGTTTAAAGGCTATCCTAACACCGGGACTGTTCTCTAAAGGTTGCAGTCCTAACACAAAGACTGTTCTCTAAAGGCTGCAGTCCTAACACTGAGACTGTTCTCTAAAGGCTGCAGTGCTAAGACAAAGACTGTTCTCTAAAGGCTGCAGTCCTAACATCAAGACTGCTGTCTAAAGCTGACTACCAGCTGAAGGTCACACGTTTTAGCAGGGTCTTTGGTGTTTGAATTATTTTTGGAACCTAAGTCACTGGCAGTGGAATCAGGAATACAAGTGTCAGGTTTAAGAAACAACTTTCTGGTTTAAAAGCCCACGTTTGCACTTGTTTCCTGCCTTTTCTGTAACTAGTCTAGTCCAGGTACAGATTTGCTGCATCCAGGACTGTTTGTAAGCTTCTGTGCCCCCCCCAAGCCTTTCTGTGTTGGTGGGAAGCCTTCTAGCTTATCAGTGGGAGTGGTAAGCACTAGGTGGCCTATCTACCACAAGAGGAGTGGTTTCTGGCCCAGAATTTGTAGTTTATTAGCCGTTTAGGCAGTTTTTTCCATCTTTTTCAACTTTCTGGTTTAAAAGCCCACATCTGCACTTGTTTCCCACCTTTCCTGTAACTAATCTAGTCCAGATACAGATTTGCTATATCCAGGACTGTTTGTAAGCTTTTGAGTGGTGCCAAAGTCTGCTCTTCAATTTTTCCCTTAGATATGTTACTTCTTTCCTCTCCTGCTCTTTTCCTATTTTATTAGTTTAGCACTTTACCAGACTTCTTGTAGCAATTATTGTAGAACACAAAAGTGCTACCAGCACTAAAAATTCTACAAGGAAACAGCTACAGTACTTATTAATGCTCTCCCCTCCAGGCATGTCTAAAGGTCAGTTCCTTGTGCTTTCTGCTATTAACCTGGTGAACTTGGGCATCCTGAGGCAATGTAGCAACTGCCTCACGTACACTGACAACCCTCTCCTCTTACCTCCCAACACTCAGACTTGTGAGAGATGCACTTATATATCCAAATTGGAAGCCATGCACTCTCCAGCCAAGTCCGGAATAGCTGGTCAAGAGGAGAAGGTCAACACTTGCACCACACTACATGGAACACATAGCCCTCAGGAACCCACATCAGCACTGCCTTCACATAAAAACGCAAACCACACACCCACCTTTGTGGAGGCTCTCAATAAAAATCTACCCAAACAGCAGAGACCTCCAAGGCAGAAACACACTTGACCACCACAACACAACACTAATCACGAGACACATAATTCTCCTAAATAGTGTGTCATGCAACCAAAACCCCTAAGGCAAAACAGCATGCCCAACACACTAGTCATAGGTGACTCAATAGTGAGGCACACTGATGTCCCACTCACTAGGCTGAATAAGAAGAAAGTAACAGTCAACTGCAGGTCAGGTGCCAGGATCCGCCACATAGCGCATGCACTCAGGTCCCTCAACAACAGGTACAAATATGACTCTGTTATTGTACATGTGGGTGTGATGACCTGAGACGTACCTCCCTGGACTACATGAAAAGACACATGGAGGAGCTCATGGATTATGTAGCCCAGGTGGGTATGACCCTAGACCTGAGCAGCATCCTACCATCACCCAGAATGATACCACAGTACAAGAAGAAAATTATTGATTTCAATAATTGGCTAAGTTTCTGGTGTCATTCTAAGGGGATTCAGTATCTGTCTGCCTGGGATGATATGACTGACAGACCTCGATGCTTTGCCAGAGATGGCCTGCATCTGTCACCCCTGGGTTTCTGGATACTGGCCAAGGCTCTTGCACCCCTATAGTTTCTTTTTTAGGCAGTGTTCCAAAGACCAAATTGCCACCATAACAGCTACAACAAATGCAGTCTGAGAGTCATGCTGCTCAACGCTAGAAGTCTAAATATCAAAATGCACTCGCTCAAAGTACTCCTTAAAATGGAGAACTTTGACATTTGTGCTGTAACAGAGACCTGGTTCAAGGCAGCAGAAAGCACCTCTGCACTACTAGGCTATAACTCATTCCACACCTTTCGGCTCAAGAACTTGGACTGAAGCTCCAAAGGCGGTGGTGTTTCCATATTCATAAAGGATGTGCACACCTCCAGACTGGTAGCCCAACATAATGCATCTGAGATACTTCAGGTGCAGCTAACATTGGGTAAGACAGCAATTCAGGTTGCAACCTGCTATAGGTCCCCAACCGTGTTCCTAGACTCACACTCCACGTTCCTAAGCACCCTGGAGAATATTAGGGTCCAACCTAACACTCACATACTGGGCGACTTCAACTACCCCTCCATTAACTGGGAAAACTACTCATGTACCAATACACTTGCCCAATGCTTTCTGGAATTCATTAATTCCAGTGCCATGGACCAGCTCGTTCTTACCCCACTAGAGGTAGCAACATCCTTGACTTGGTCATTATTAACATGGGTGACTGTTGCTCTACACCAATAGTCAACTCCTCCCTGGTTAGATATGACCACAACATAATCACCTTGTAACCATCATGAAAAACTTCTCGAAAACTAACTTTGGGCTCCTAAAAACAGAGCTGGCTATCTTCACGGCACCCATGCAAATGAAAAATAGTTGTATGAACGCCGAATCATATACCAATGCACTGTATGAACACGTACACAAATGCATGGATCTCACCATACCCAATAGAACCAAGACACTCTCCACCAAAAAAAAGGAAGCCAAACTGGTGGTCCCCTGCAATAAATGAACTCTACAACAGAAGGAGGAAACTGATGCAGAATAAGGTGAAGTCCCAAGACTGGAAAAACTCCCTTATCAGCCTCAACAAAAGATTGAGATCCCTCATCAAATCATCTAAAGCTAGTTATAAAAACAGAATTGCAGCAGATAGTAAAGACAACTACAGGGCCTTCTATAGTTATGTAAAGAATCTCCACGGCAATGCCCAGATTTGCTCTGAGCTACTGCACAATGGTACCTCCTATATGGCGCCAACAGATATTGCCAATATACTGGCTGACAGAGCCAGTGCTAACTTTACCCCTCCCATGCCAAAGGGCCAATCACAATACCAGTAGATTGCCAGGCACCCAGTATTACTGCTGCACAGGTTAAAACAGCACTGTCCAAGACCAAGAATACAGGTTCTATGGGACCTGACAATATCCCTGGCTGTGTTCTACATGAACTACAAAGTGAACTGGCACCTCACCTGTGTGCCCTGTTCACTCACAGCCTCATCTTAGGCTTTGTCCCTACTGAATGGCACACTGCTGCAGTCATCCCTCTCCACAAAGGAGGAGTGACTACAGACCCTGGGAACTATCGCCCCATTAGCCTGATGAGTCTGATATGCAAAGCTATGGAACACATCATCATGGGCCTAATAAACAAGGATGTAGGGAATCTGCAAACTCTGGATCCTACGCAGTTTGGTTTTGTGAAGGGTAGATCATGCCTGCTCAACTTGATCGACTTCTTTGAGTCAGTCACCAGGGCTGTGGATGAAGGCAAGGTGGTTCATACAGCCTACCTTGATCTGACCAAGGCCTTTGATACCATTTCCCACTCAGGAATCAGAAAAACTCACTAAGATAGGCATCAACCCCTATATCACTAGGTGGGTTGCAAACTGGCTCACATATAGAACGCACAGTGTGAAAGTAGCTGACTCCAAATCAGACTGCCAACCAGTCACAAGTGAAATCCCACAGGGTTCGGTCCTAGGTCCTCTCCTGTTTGGGATCTACTTCTCTGAAGTCCAGGCCAACACGAAGGGACTCTGGCTGACAAAGTTTGCAGACAATTGCAAGTTGGGAGCTATTATTAACTCCCCAAGTGATGTTGACACCCTGCAGAAAGGCCTCAATGACACCAATGGCTGGTGTCAGAATCATGGCCTTAAGCTCAATACCAAAAAATGTGTCATCGTCCCCCTTGGGAAAAACCCAGTTCCCTTGAATTACCACATTGATGGTAGTCCACTGAACACAGAAAGTGTTATAAGAGATCTGGGAACACAGGCTGACAGCAACCTCTCTTTTGACCACCACGTTGCCACTGTGGTCAGAAAGTCCTTCTATGTGGCACATCTCATTACTTAGGGTTTTACATCCAGGAAGAAAGAGGTCATTGTCTCCCTCTACACTTCCCTCATTAGGCCAACCATTGAGTACAATGCCCCATTTGGCATGTACCTCACTAGACACCTACAGCAACTGGAGAGGCTGCAAAAGTACTTCACAAAAAGAATCCTATGCCTTAAACACTTGTCCTATATGGACAGACTAAAAAAGAAATCCAACTATTCTCTGTCTCATATCGCCTATTCAGAGGCAATCTCTGCTTGACTTACAAAGCCATGTCTGACCCAGCTCTGTTAGAAATGCTACATCTAAAGAAATCCCAATCCCTCCATATTACACACTCCAGAGACCTCAACCTCATTACCACAATCAACAGAACATGCTGAAGGAACAGGTTCATAACCAAGAGACTACTCATGCTGTGGGATAGACTTCCCATACATTCAAACAGAGCTTCTCACTGGCCCTCTTCAAGAGAAATCTTGATGAGTGGATGGGAAATAGAAAATTCACCCTGGGGATCACTCCAGTGGCTCTTCTCGACAGAGGTACTAGGAACTAAGGTTGGGTGGCACGATGCCAGGGTAATACTATGGGCTAGGCTTGTAAAGGCTCCAGGGCAATTAGCCTAGTACACACCTATGAACCTATCACACCTATGAACCTATAAGTGAATTTACATGATAACCTGTTAAACTCTTTTGATAACCTGGTAACCACACTAAGGACAAGTGTCTGTTTTGAGGGGAGAGTCCAGAATACTGGATTTTATGTAAATTGATTACAGTTGCACAATTAGGAATTAGAGAATGAGGGAATCAAACCTATGATTACAGTATGAAGCTAATTAGCAAACCCACCCTGGGATGGATAGGTATAAATAAATAATTTCCTATTGCTTTGGGATATGATAATCATGAGACTTTTGCAATCTACTATGACCCGCTTTTACTTGCTGGTTAGGTATGTGGCACTTGCAATATCAAACGATGATGGTTTGGAAAGATGGCAATGCCATTTGGTGGCCAAAGCCTGATTGTCTTTGCTGTAGAGTGTGACAGAAAGAATCTTTAAAATTAAAAGTAAGGAAAAGCCAATAAGCAATTATCAACAAATATTTTACCAATGGCAAATATTGCCTTGTACCACGACTGAACTGTAACACTAGTTGTTAAACGTGTGGACAATAAAAGGAGAAGGAATGAGGCATTTGACCAGTAGAAATTAATGCAGTAATCCTTCACTGCATTCAGAATATTATGTCACACAAAGTTTATTAGTGATATGAAATATATTTGTTGTTTTGATCCAATGTTTTCCATTCCTGCCTATGTATGGTACTAACTCTGCTGCTTAGCAAAGTTAGACACTAACAGTGCATCATATTCCATGGAGAAACTTTGTTACAAATTGATTAACCTTGTATAATTAGAAATAATGTTACAGTCTGGATGAACAATATTCTGACAGTTTCTAAGCACACAATGACTGAAACCTTCTTGCTTCATGGTTTAATTGATTTGCTCTGGAACATTTGGCCGGATTCACGATGGCTTGCACGGAGTCTAAGAGTAGAGTAAGACTTCATGCAGCCATCATGTCCAATGAGCGATCCAGGAACAGCCTGTAGGGGCGTGTAAGAGAGCTCCTAAAATGGCTCTTACACAGACAGGGCTGGGACATGCAAATCACCTCAATTGCAGGCGAAAGGCATGCAAATGAGGTAGATTTGCGATTCAGGAAACCCAAACCTGTCTGAGTAAGAGCAGTGTTATTTGCAGAAATGTACTCAGTTGACAACCGAGTACCGTTCTGTAAATAGCAAAACGGAGCCGTGACAGCTCCAAATAAAGGTTGCATCCAGTGCAGGAAGCATGCCAATGGCCAAATATATGGCCATTGGAAATGTTCCCTGATGCAAAATTAAAATAAAAATATTTTTTTTACGCCAATTTCCGATGTTTAAGCGTAGCGCTGCGCAAACGGGCTGTGCTCTAAAAACTGGAATACTAAAAATTATAACCCACAAATGTGGATTTTATAGAAATTGTTAATGTACAATGCAAGGGAATGGCAGGCTGAAGACAACATGGCCACCGAGTAGAGGATGCTAAGGGGGGAAGCTCAGTCTAAGACATGCAACCAAGCATTAGTAGGCAATCCTATGTAAATGAGTGTTAGGATAGTGAATCACTAGTTTACATAGCAAATGAGCACAGTCAGTGGAGTGTAGGAGTAGGATATGGGGAGTAACAGAGTAGAAGATAGGTGACATCACGAGGGGGGTATGTTCAAAAGAAGTGAAGCTCATTGGAGCAGAGTGGCATGTGTCCGCTGTCAGTTAGACATCATGGAAAGAGGTGTGTCAACAGGTAGGCTAGGGAAAGCCAAGAAATGGAAGGTGTATACCGTGGATAACACCAAAGTTTCTTGCTGAGCGTGCATGCACGTGTATGCGCGCGTGTAAACGCGAGTAAGACAGAGTGCGCATGTGTAAGTGTGAGTGCATGCGTTTAAGCCGGAGTAAGCATGTATAAGGCTGTTTAAAGAGTTGAAAGCGCATTTGCGCTGGTGTGCGCACGTGTTAACCCAAATAAGCAACGTTTAGTCCATGTAAGCATGTGTGCGCGCGTGTTAGCTGCTGTGAGCGTGTTTGCACTTGTGTGCGCGGCGCTCCCCCCCCCGAGGAAACAAAAAGGAAAAAGGAAGCACAACAAATAGTAACAAGCTACCAGGGAGTACTAGCAGAGCTAGCAGGTGAAAACAATCAGAATCAGGCAATTACACAGGCAGTACACTAACCCAGCCCAGCCTAGCACTTAAAACACTGCCAACAACAGTCCATTATGTTTCGCACAACAGACACTGCAGTAAGCTAATAGAAGTGAAAACTGACAAAGCTTTACTGAGACAAAGAAATGTTAGGGGCTGCCATTGCTGTTATAAGGCGACATATGCAACATGCTGAGGGTGGTGACAATGGAAATGCTGCTGGACAACCCACAGTGAGGAGACAGAGAAGAGTGTACAGGCCCAGGGTAACCTACCAGGGGCTACATGAGCTGGAGATAGTGGAGCGCTATAGAGTGGACAGAGACCTCCTGCAGCAAATTGTTGAGCTGTGCAGGCCACGCCTCACACACAGAACCAACAGAGGGGAACCCATCCCAGTGGAAACCAAGGTATGTGTTGGCCTAAGAATATTAGCAACAGGTACCTTCCAGAGACCAACTGGTGATATGATGGGGATATCACAGGCATCAGCATCCAGGGTACTACACCAGTTCCTGGATGCCATGTCAGCACATGTCGGTGATCATGTATATTTCCCCAATTCCCGTGAGGTATTGGCCAGCAATATGTGCCTCTTCCAGCAAATAGCAGAATACCCTGAGGTAGTGGGTGCAATAGACTGCACGCACATATGCATCAAAGCACCAGCCGGCAAGCGGGGTAGGGTCTACTTCAACAGCAAGGGCTTCCCCCTCCATCAACTGCCAGGTTGTGTGTGATGCTCAGGGCATAATACTGAATGTGTGTGCAGGCTGCCCTGGAAGCTACCATGATTCCCATATCTGGCATCTGATGCAGCTGTACCAGACATTTGCCAATGAGGACATCCCACATGGTCACCTAGTGGGGGATGCTGGCTATGCACTGGAGCCATGGCTGATGACACCCATCAGAAATGCACACACACCTAATGAGGCACACGCACAAACAGGAAATGTAATAGAGCATGTGTTTGGGCTGCTCAAGTCACGGTTCTGGTGCCTGGACACATCTGGTGGAGCCTTGCAGTACTCACCAACTACATGTACCCAAATTGTCATGGTATGTGCTATGCTACATAATATGATCCTGTGAAAACAGCTGCAGCAGGACCAGCATAGGCCTGGGCCAAACAGCCCCCCACCATTTCCAAGGCCATCACAGGCAGTGCGTGACTCGGAGGAGGAACAACCTGAGCCTGCCCCAGTAGGCAGAAGGAGGCGTGCCCAGTATGCTTTGGCCTTGGCAAAGAGGCAATGCATAGCACATACACTGGCTCAGTAGGAACTCTGGAAATGATACCCCTCTCCGACTTGCACATAAAGTAAAAGGGATGCCTAAGTTGACACTACCTGCTTCCAAACATGTGCAGGGAGTGTAGTATGTGCATCTGATATAGGCAGCTCTGCAGCACCACCTAAGGCATGAATGCCATGTATTAAGCAATATAAAGCAGTGCTAAACAGCAATTATCACCATGTAGTATATGCAAACAAAATCGCACACACCAACTAGCACAACTGTGGTCAATGTTCAGTAATATTGGGCAACGTCCAGTAATGTTGGTGAATATTGAGCAATGTCGGACAAGCCTGGTCTAAGTAGGGCATAGCTGAACAAAAGCCAACATGCTCATATTTGCTTAACAGGCCCTTAAGCAGTCTGGTCTGCTCAGTATGAAAATATAAAGCAGTGATGGGCCTCAAACCCAGGATATTGTGCACTACAGCCAAAATATTGACCCACTAAACCATAACAGTATTGCAGTGGTCCACCTGTATGACGGAATGTTGATAAGTCTATGCAAAGTATTCCATGGAAACACTGCAGGCACAGCATAATCCTTGTTGAGTTATGACACAAAGGTGAGTCCTGCAGTGAGAGCAAAACCTGACTTCCAACACACACAGTATAAATGTTAATATTGGTCATGTTCGCACACATCAGCAAATGTAGTGGACCTCAGATAGTAACATACTGAAGGTTCACACTTTGCATGCTCACACACTTGAATAAATGAGACAAATGTCAGGAAACAAAACATGTAATGTCAGAACTGGGCATGCTCACACACTTAGGCTATGTCTGAGTACAGCAGTGGTCCATGCATATCTGGCAGTTGCATGTGTTAACCCAGGAACCTGTCACTATACAGCAATCTGCCCTGTGCACACAGTTATATGACAACAGACACATCTATAATATAGTGGAACCCTGACATAATCAAATATGTTCTGCAGATACTGAAGTTCTTCATGGAAACTGGTAAAGCAAAGATGATAAAGACCTGCAAACAGTATCAGCAATAAACATTGTGCATCATGAACATAAGCATAGGTTCAGAGGTCGATACTAGGCTATCTGCCCTAGGGCATGTACAAACCAAGCCAGAGTGTGTTTGGCATTCGCAACCCTGTCACATTACTACACTGTGTGTGTGAATAGTAGGTCACACATGATAGCCCATGTACACTTATGCTAGTGTGCCTCTGTCTAGCAGGGATACAGAGGATATCCCAGGGGTAAATATACAATCACCCATACAGTTGTCAAGATGTCTCCAGTAGGTTGTCAGTGGATGGCTCTGCCTATGTGAAACTGGGATTACATTCTGTAGTGAGTGGAGACTCTGGGATAAGAATCTGTCCCTCCACAATGTCCTATTAACATCTGTGCTGAGGTATACGTCCCTGCAGTGTGTAGCTCCAAGGGAGTTGGATATCCTGAGGTGGAGCATGTCCAGTAATACTGGTTTGGGTATAGCTGTAAACAACAGGCACACATCATATCTGATTAGGTGGTAAGCGACTGAGTAGAGCTGGAGTTACTGCATCTGAACTATACAGGGCATCTGTGTGAGTCCCTAGATCTGCTTGGTGAGGACCGTCCGTGGCCAGTACAGTTACTGCAGGTGTCAGGTAAGGTACACCCCAAATGTGGCATTGTAACCAAGCATGGATGTGATGAGTATAGGGGCACAATGACCTCACTTGATCTAGATGTGAAACCATATGGGATAAGGTGGCACACATAGCAGGTGTGTCCAACCACTTTGGCAATGTGAATGTTAAAGGCGACAGTATGAACAAGTGATGTCCCCAAACCCCTAACAACCCCTACTGTATGTAATGGAGTACTACCTATGTGGTAATGTGTGGGCATGTTGTTACTCCCAAAGGGGATGACTATGCAACTAATGACATTAAGCTGTAAGCCATGGCTCAGGCACCACTCATCCTTCTCTGTGAGACCCTGATTGAGTATGCATGTGGCAGCTGGAGAGTTGATAATGGCGCCCAGTTTGCAGTCAAGTGCAAACATGATCAGCCATATTCCCCCCGTGATAGCCTATACGTAAGACAACTATATACTGAACAAGAGAGATCCCAGGACCAAGCTGTGTGTGATGCCATGTGTAACTGGTGTATAGTCAGACATGGCACCTGCAATCCTCACCATGTGGGTGCTGTCCCTGATCTAGGTATCAATCCATTGTGTGAGATATGTGTCCAAATTGATGCTGGTGAGCCTATGCATAATTGCCCAGTGGGTTATTGTGTTGAATGGTTTTGCAAGGTTCAGGTAGGCTGTGTGGATAGCCGTCCCTATGTCGATGGACCTGTTAGCCATTTAAAGAATACCTACAGGTTCAAGAGGCAAGATCTGGCCACAACAATGCTGAAATGAGTAGGACACAGTGTCTGTAGGTTCCCGATGTCTATGAGTAGGAGTCCTATGACAATATGCTCCATAGCTTTGCAGAACAGGCCACATAGGCTTATAGGGCAATATTGTCTGTGGTCCGTTGTAGCACCAACTCTGTAGAGCAGGACCACTGTTGCAGTATGCCATTCCTTGGGTACATATCCTGTGGTAATTCCGATATTGAACAGTGATGTAATGTGAGGGTTGCATTTGTCATGATGCTCGTGTATGATGCAGGCTGGGACACCATCTGGTCACATTGATACTGTGATGTATGCTGTGGGGAGGGCAGCACTCACCTGTTACTGTGTGATGTCAGGGAGGTTATACTCTGTTTGGATGGATAGTTGCTCCTTAGGGGGGATGGGTGGGAGACATCTGCACTGAACCTGTTTGCCAGGATATAGGCAATGCCAGTGGGTTCAGGGTAGGTTTAGTCAGTATGCAGTAACTCACAGCATATCAGTGAGTGTCCACCCAGGTTAATGACATAACTGAAGAAGGCCGTGTGATGGCCCTACATGTCAGGTGCAATTGTCTGGTAGAAGCGGCCCTTAGAAAAGTCCATGAGTGATTGTAGCTGTCTGCTAGTACAGATCACAGATGCCTTCCCTGTCTGGGATTGTGCTCTATCATGTAGTAGCGTCCTCTTGATGTTGTACAGCTTATTAATGGCTGGGGTCTACCAGACAGGTCCCCTGCCATTGTAGTAGTGGGTCTTGTTGTTATTTGGGAGAGCACAATCCATGCGGTCCACTAGGTGTCCATAGAATGTGTATGTAAAGGATGCAGTAGTGTGAGCTGTATATGCCACTGTCTCAGGATCTCTGAAGGATACCACCTTGCTTCAGTGAAGTGAGATGTTGGCTCATGAGAAGTTCACCAAGATTACCCAGGATGGGTGTGTGGAGGGTATATGTATGTCCTGTGAGATACATGTATGTTCTGACCTTACCAATGAGGGGTATATCGCTGGTGTGGAACATAGAGTCCCCATGTTGGTGATGAGCAGGTCCAATATGTATTCCCCCTTGTGGCTGTTTTGACTGGTTGTGCCAAAGCATATGAGTCCACAAATTGTAGTGACTGTTGGGTGAGGTTGTCGGGGCTTGAGTAGTATCCCCAGTCAATATGTGTGTATATGAAGTGTATATGAAGTCACACGATATAATGGTGTCTGTGGAGACCTGCATATTCTCCATAGTTCCCACAAAAGCTGAGTGTGGTTCCTGAGTTTGGGAGTGTGTTCTGTAGCAGGCAACAAACTGAAAGGCAGTATTGCACAATGGTAGTTGTCTATGTATGGTCTGTGATGCTTTGTGCAGTGCTACTAACCTGGAGGTGTGTGTATCTGTGATGTATATGGATACTCCCCCTAGTTGTGTTGTCTGTTTCAAGTCTTGTTGTCAGATAGCATGGTATGGAACATAACCTGGTAGTGCTGGTGTGCATAAGCAAGCCTGAACCTGTCTGTCAGTGCACAGATATTGCTGTCCTCCATACTGAGGAGAATCCTGAGTGGCCACAATATGAGGTTAACACAACTGTTGTTGAGCAGCATTACCCTTAGTTTCATTTAACCTGTAATGTCTATGGAGGTGGGTTTGTCTTCTGAGCCCTGCGTAAAAAAGGCACTCTGCTGGTAGCAAGTGCCTTAGCCAGCATACCAAAGTCCAAGGGTGACAGGTGCAAGCTGTCCATAGTAAAGCTACGTGGCATGTTGAGCATGTCACCATACGCTGACAGACACACTGTATCCCCTATGAATGAAACAAATGTGTTAGCCAACTGTTAAATGTGATATGTGTGTCCGTATACTGTGACATCATAATTGGTGGGTGTAAGATGCTAGTCAAGGTCTGGGTCATACTGGCCTGGGCTACATGATCAGAGTGTACCTCCATGTACCATGCCATGTGGTCCAGGAAGTAACGTTTGAGGTGACATACACCAGCATGGACAATGATGGTGCCAGTCTTGTACTTGCTTTGGAGTGACCTGACTGCCTGTGCTATGTGGCAGATCCTGGCATCCAACAGACAGCCCAAAGTGACTATTCCCTTGTCAGGGCTGGTGAGTGGTACGTCAGTGTGTCTGAACATAAGTGTCACCTATTACAAGTGTATTAGGTGTGTTGTTTAGCCCGAAGGGCAGTGACTGTGTGGCACACAGACATTGTGAACTTAGTGATATGTGTGTATTGTAGTGGGGTAGCAGGTGTGTGTGTGTGTCTGCTTTGGAGGCCTCTGCTGCTTAGGTAGAGTACATTTACAGCATCCAAGTATGTCAATGTGTGCTAATGTGGTTTGAGTGCTGTTGCTAGAGGATATGTGGCACTGATATGTGGTGGGTGTGGTTACCTTCACCACCTGATACACTGTGCCAGTCATGGGTCGAGAGACTTCAGCTCCCTGTATGTCTATATAGGTGCATCTCACACATATATCTAAGTTTGTCAGGAGGAGGACAGGGTTGTCTGTGTACATGAAGCAGATGTGACATTGTGTCAGTATCATAATATCCACCAGCTGGACTGAAGAGTACACACAAAACCGACCCCTGGACATGCCAGGATATTATCATGACATACTCTGTAGCCTGATCACAAAGGATCAGTAGGGTGTTAAGCATGTAAAAGAGTATAACAGGGATTAGTGCTCATGTTCGTTAGTGTGTTGTAAAGAGGAGCTGAGAAGGAGTCCAGACTGAATCATGGCACCTCCTTCCGCTATGTCATAAATATCAATGTACACACATATATGTCCTGAGTCGGGGCCAACTGTACCTGAGTGTCAATGCCAACATCATGACAGACAGGCCCATATGTACATACCCATACCCCACTGACAATAGTCCACATCATCATACCAGGAGATATCACATGTAGAATGGATGAGCAGCTACCTCCACTGCCAAAAGCATGGCAGCAGGTGGAATACATTGATTCACAATATGTGTCATGCAAAAACTACAGAACAAACAGATCATGCACCTGAACAGTTAGCTGAGCCGCACCCCCTACACAGGATGTGGAACCGTTGAATGTGTCACAGCTACATATGGCACTCCCCACAAGTGTTGGTGCACAACACACCATGGGAAGACAAGTCCAGTACGCCTATGAGGTCTGATTTGCAAGGTCATGGAGTCCATCATGGTTGCAGTCCTAAACATAGCTATTGGAATCTGACACACACACAACCCTACCAACTGTGGTATGTTCATGTGTGGATCATGGTTGCCCAAACATGCTAGACTGTTTGCAAGGCAGCCACCCAGGACATACATCAATGAACACATCTACACATGTGTCACATAGACTTTGAATAGCCCTTTATCAACATCCCAGACACATGTAGTATCCACAAAACCAAGAAGCTGTGCATAAATATGTGTTGACATATGACGGAATGTCAATGTGTCCACAGATAGATCACACAAGGTAAGGATGCTGAGGTCATGTTCAAGCTGTTGACACCTGCTGACCCACATGGACCATTCCTGGAATGGCATAAAACAAAGTGTACACACATCACCATGTCCAGTGTGATTATGTCACCATCCTATAAATACAGCAGGAGAAGAGAAACCAGCTAGAAAAGCAAATAGCGTACCGTGTTAGTGCGTCTTTCTCTAGTATCATAACATAGTTAGGTAGGGGTTTGAATCCTGCAAACAGTGTGTGTGTGTAGGGGTTGTGTGTATGTGTGCAATTGTCTTTGAAAGGAGTGCACTTTTTTGGAGACTGGGAAAACACACTGGAAGATGTACATTCCTCTTTGGAAAGACTGATGATGTCACCATCCTAGAAATACAGAAGGAGAAGAGAAACCAGCCAGTATAACAAATAGTGCGCTGCACTAATGCGTCTCTGTCTCTCTCTCTCTAGTATCATAACATAGATAGGTAGGGGTTTGAATCCTGCAAACACTGACTGTGTGTGTGGGGGATGTGTGCAATTGTCTTTGAAAGCAGTGTTCTTTTTGGAGTCTGTGAAAACACACTAGAAGATTACATTCCTCTTTGGAAAGACTGATGATGTCACCATCCTAGAAATACAGCAGGAGAAGGGAAACCAGCTAGTATAACAAATAGCGCACCATGCTAATGCGTCTCTCTCTGTCTCTATATTATCATAACATAAGTAAGTAGGGGTTTGAATCCTGCAAATGCTGACTGTGTGTGTGGGGGATGTGTGCAATTGTCTTTGAAAGCAGTGTTCTTTTTGGAGTCTGTGAAAACACACTAGAAGATGTACATTCCTCTTTGGAAAGACTGATGATGTCACCATCCAAGAAATACAGCAGGAGAAGGGAAGCCAGCAAATATAACAAATAGAGTGCCATGCTAATGCGTCTCTATCTCTCTCTCTCTCTATATATATATATATATATATATATATATATATTATCATAACATAAGTAAGTAGGGGTTTGAATCCTGCAAACGCTGACTGTGTGTGTGAGGGCTGTGTGCAGTTGTCTTTGAAAAGAGTGCTCTTTTTGGAGACTGTGAAAACACACTAGAAGATGTAAATTCCTCTTTGGAAAGACTGATGATGTCACCATCCTAGAAATACAGCAGGAGAAGGACAGCCAGCCAGTATAACAAATAGCGCACCGTGCTAATGCGTCTCTTTCTCTAGTATCATAACATAGGTAGGTAGGGGTTTGAATCCTACAAACTCTGACTGTGTGTGGGGGGTGTGTGTAATTGTCTTTGAAAGGAGTGCCCTTTTTGGAGACTGGGAAAACACACTAGAAGATGTACATTCCTCTTTGGAAAGACTGATGACGTCACCATCCTAGAAATACAGCAGGAGAAGGGAAACCAGCCAGCAGTGTAACAAATAGCACGCCATGCTAATGCGTCTCTCTCTCTCTCTCTCTCTTTCTAGTCTCATAACATAGGTAGGTAGGGGGTTGAATCCTGCAAACGCTGACTGTGTGTAGGGGGGTGTATGTGTACAATTGTCTTTGAAAGGAGTGCACTTTTTGGAGACTGGGAAAACACACTAGAAGATGTACATTCCTCTTTGGAATGACTGATGTCACCATCTTAGAAATACAGCAGGAGAAGAGAAACCAGCCAGTAAAGCAAATAGCACGCTGTGTTAATGCATCTCTTTCCAGTATCATAACATAGTTAGGTAGGAGTTTGAATCCTGCCAAGTGTGTGTGTGTATGTGTGCAGTTTCCTTTGAGAGGAGTTCTTTTTTGGAGACTGGGAAAACCCAGTAAAGGAGGTACATTCCTCTTTGGAAAGTCTGATGATGTCACCATCCTACAAATACAGCAGGAGAAGATAAACCAGCTAGTAAAGCAAATAGCGCGCCATGTTAATGCGTCACTCTCTAGCATCATAACATTGTTAGGTAGGGGTTTAAATCCTGCAAATGCTGACTGTGTGTGTGTGTCACTGTTGGTCAACAGGGTGTGGGTTTTGCTTTTACTATGGTATGACATAGTATGATGACAACAGTAAGTGCATTGCAGACATCAGGTATCTGCATGGCAAATATATATGTACATGTCCCCTCAATCAGTACATAGGTGTGAAGTCTGCATACTACATGAATACATTTGTTTCCATTGACAGGTTGTGCCCGCTGCTACTCAGATTGTAGGTCACATATGTATGTATGTGACATGGCCATCCACTGTTGTGTTCTGTGACCAAGGTAATCTGTGGCACACACACCCATGACAGTTACTGAAGAGTAATGTGAGTGAGGGTATATGGCTGGGGTATATGTCAGACATGGTCATACACAACAAAGTCTGCCAAGAATGGACAGTCTTTATAGGTGTATGACTGCCTTGTGGATATGCATTCAGGCCTCTAATGTCTGTGATACACCATGGGACTCCACAATACCTATGGATATGTGGATACGAAGGGACACATGACATAACATGGGTCTGTATGTACACAATGATACCCAACATACATTTTGAGGGCTACCACCGGTGTGGTACTGATGGGATACTATGTATAGTACATGAGGATGACTATGCCATAGTCGGCTTACTGCTATACAGCATGTATCACACAACAGGTATCTGTCTGTATGATACCCTTGTGTAGGATATGCGTCCCATCCAAGGAATGCATTGTATGCCATTCCATGCATTCCCAGATTCGGATGGACACATCCCTAGTGTGTCTGCATGTACCTAAGGGGGCTATATGACACACAGGTGTGGTCACAGTAATGGGTGGTGGTCATCACCACTGGTTAGTGTTATAGTGCAGCACCGGAAGGATCCAATTGATACTGGGTTCCCCACTACTGTGTGTCAGTTGTGAGGACATCATCCAATGATTGCTTATAGTCATACTGTTGAGGTTGTGTATACTACCAGACTGCAAATCATTGACTGATATTAACAGTATCACCCGCAGCATAGTGTCAACCCATGTCATACACACTTCTACCCATGTTAGTACATAACTGTAGTAGAATGCATACTGGCCATTGAAAGATGCAATGGGATGTTAATAATGTGTACGACAGAGTATGCCACACGTCCCATGTGTCCACTATGCACGTACATCCAGACAGTGTGCACCCACCATGTTCACAGATGTACACTTGCTAATCTGTACTGCACACATCACACACGTACTGTCCACTCGCTAACACATGCTGGCAACACATCACACATCAGCCAAGTGGCACATGGGTGGATAATACATACTTAGGCCTAACAGTGGTGTAAACAATGCTACATTGACAAACAGAGCTTTGATGCATAATGTCTGCTCAGATATACCTACAAGGATGTAATTAGACTTCCATGTTGACAACTCGCTATTATTGCTACACTGCTATAGTGTCACCCTGTGCATCAGCACCATGTTAGCCTATTCCTCCATTGATAATGCAGATGACAGGAGACGGCACAGGTATCATGATATGCACAGGGCATTTTGTTGTTTGCCAGAGCCTGACATTGACCCATCCAATCGACATGTCTGTGTGTGTGTGTGTGCGTGTGTGTGTGTGTGTGTGGGACAACAGTACAGCATGGGCCAATGTTGATGTAATGTGTGTGTATATGTGAGCCCTAGTTGTTTGCTTAATGTGTGTGTGTCTGCATGCACACAGCTCCATCATGTGCCTGCCATATACAGTGGTTTGTGGGACAGCCACAGACTGTACCTGCTTGGCTGTACAGATCACTCTCTCCGGCCACGGACACAGTACCTGTGCCTGGCAGGGGTGCTACAGACGGTATCGGGTACCAACCCTGACTGGGTAGTGTCATCAGAGGCAGAGGTATGACGACTGGACTCATGTCCCTGCTGGGACTGGCCAGAGCCATGTGCACATGGTCTACTGGGATGGGCAATGGACAGGCCAGCCCCAGCATTGCTGGGGCTGGTACTGCCATTACGGGAGCGGCTATGAGCTGTGGGCCATCTGCGACCACTGCCAGCTGTTGCTGTTGCTGGCATGCATCCGCATCGACGTCGCAACCGTCCTGCACGGTCCTGGCTTGAAGAAGACATGTTGTGGAGGGCATCTATTGTCTCCCCTCAATGTCTATCAATGACCTTGGTGTATGTCCGGATGGCACTGGCAAGGTCACGGATGCTGTCATTGATAGCGGTGTTATGTGCCCTCTGCACCCTAAGACCCTGTCTGGTGTACCATTCCATACGTGCCTGAGCCTGCATTACAGCCCGGAACATAGTGGTCATCATAAGACCTGTGAGGGCATGCCTGCCAGGGGCAATACATCCAGTGATGCTTCCCCGAGAACCCCTGGACCTCCGCCTATGTGGTACCATTGCGGGTCTACTGCTATGGCTGCTGTGAGGGGATGCATGTGCCATGGGTACCACACTCTCCTGGTCAATGCCAACTATATGCTGTCCCTCCCCTATGGCCATTGGTGGTGAGGGATGTAATGGCAGTATAAGTGTGCGCATAGATGGGGTTGAACGCTGTGTACTGTCGATTGGTAGACCAATGACAGATCCACTCAAATCTCCCTGTGCCAAAATACATGTTTCATCATCACAACTATCTGTGGCAGTGGCTTCAGGTCGCCTGCTGCTTTCGCCAAGCCCTACCTCAGCACCTGTGAGAGGAAGACAGGAAACACACGTTACGGTCTGCACATGCACACATGCACCACATGAACGCATGAACACATGAACACATGCACACATGCAAACATGCACACAGGAACACATGCATACATGCACACATGCACACATGAACACATGCACACATGCACACAGGAACACATGCACACAGGAACACATGCACAAAGGAACACATGCACACTCCTCACCTCAGCAGATACACACACACAACAGAAATCCAAATCATACTCAATACTGGTTGAAGGTGGGTGACAGTATCACAAGGCAAACAGTCACGCACACATGTCAGCATGCAGAATAAGTGTTGCTCAAGTCCATGCAGTGTGAGTGTAGACAGCCATAGTTGATGACAGTGTACATGGCTGTGGTGCATGTGTGTACATGTCCAGTGATTGCCTACACACTGGAACACAATGTGTACAAGGACACAACATTTCTGTGCAAGTATTATAAGCTCTGCAATGTCCTGTGCACCATCACACACAAGTATACATACCATGGCTGCGTGTGTTATCTGTGTGTCACATGGATTTCCATGTCTGATTGCAGTGTCTGTGTCTGTAGCAGATAATTGTGGACACAGGTATAGCACATGCATGCTATGTACACACGGGATGGGTGGTGCATGTATACGTGATGGGATACCAATCCTGGACATGGCCATTGTAACAGTATGGGGTGTAGTACCATTAGCCATCATCATCATGCATCATGTGGTCACTCAAGGCCACTAAAGTGTGCTAGACCACCGCCTAGCAATCTGTACCTGAACCGCAGTGCTGTGGCTAAGTTCACAATTACACAGCCACGTTGCACAAGGGTGTGTGAGGTGTCCAATAGGGAGCATTGCCTAACATGACTGTGTTATGTGTTGAGGAGTGTTGCACAGCCCCATGCTAGGCCCCTACCCCTCAGGTATGGTATGTGTGGTGTGTGGATGACATGTGGGATACTGAAGTGTGATCTGCCAGCGGGTGTCTGGTTACACTATGTGTAGCATGTTGAGGTGTACTGCGTATGACAAACGTGTTATGTTGTGTACATGTGTGTCAACTATGCCTATCCAATGTGCAGGATATATTTGCCACATTTGTGTCTGATGCTCTGTGCATTGCATGTGAATGAGGCAGCTACTGATATTACTGAGATGTTTCACGTCTCACAGCAAACATGCACAGCATGCATTATGCGTAGGTGTGTTATGTGTACATGGCCTACACCTCACCTATGACATGCACAGTTCAATACCAAGTTTAAAGTGTTAACACACTCACCAGCATGTAACGTCTGCCCTGCTGTCACACCAGAGGGACCTGCAAGAATATGACACAGTTTGTCAGTGGCCACACCTGTGGCATTGCTACTGTGAGTGTGCTAAACTACAGTAGAACAACAGGCATAGGTGTACAGATACTATTCAAATTATCAGTATTGCACACAATAGGCAGCACAACTGCTAAACACAGTACACATCTAACACATGCATAATCTAACAATACAGGTAACAGTAGTCTACAGTTAGGGCATGTTACCTGCACGCTCCATGTCACTATGCTGGGTGTCTCCGGCCTCCATGATGACACATGCATGATGTTGTTGTTGCTGTAGGCCAGGGGCCACCACACTTAGCAGCAGTTCCTCCACTGTGGTGGGGGGGGTGTATGGCCACCCCACCACCTGAGGCAAGCTGTTGTCTGTGGATATCAGACGCATGCCGCTGGACATGTCTGATTAAATCACTGCAGTGATGGCGTACCTGCTCATATGTCTGGTTATGCATGCCTATGTCATTTACCTGACGAACAAGTTCTTGCCACAGTGCAGTGCACTCCTGCTGGTGCTGGCTGGCCCTTGAAAACAGCAGGGTATAGTGCTGTACCAGGCTGTGGTGGATTTCCTGTTCCTCTGCAGCTGTGTAGCAGGGGTTCCTGTGATGAGCCATTAGCCTGGAAGACAAGTAAATGATATGTGTGAGCAAGTCATGTGGCACACTTAACATTATACAGTACAGATATCAGTTAACTGCCATATATAGCATCTGTTCGTCTGTCAGAGGAATATCTGTGAATCTCAAAGGGGAGGCTACTGTCCACCTGTGTCCCATGTTCCCTTCTGACACCTTCAGTGTTAGTCAGGCAGCCACATATCTGGTAGTGGGTAAAGTGTTTTGGAATGGGGTATGGCACTGCAGTATCAACACTGGTGTTCAGTCCATGCCTTGGTCACCAGGCACCTGTTGCAATACGCCTGACCCTGTGTCTCCCTCTCTCACTATATATAGATAGATAGATATATATATATATATAGATATATAGATATATATATATATATACATGTACATTTATATATCACTCAATATATACATATCTATATATATCTATATACATATATGTATTTCTATATATGTATATATATATATATATATATGTATGTGTGTGTATATACACATACATATATATATATATATATATATATATATATATATATATATATATATATATATATATATATATATATATATATATATATATATATATATATATATATATATATATATATATATATATATATATATATATATATATATCTATATCTATACATATATATATATATATATATATATATACATACTTGTAAACAGCCACTGCTGTACATATACATGCACATATATGCAGATATACTGGCCACCTTTCATGGTGGGAATATCAATTATGGAACAGTTCTGAGACATATGATTATGTAATAATATTGCACAGTGTTGTGCAGAATGCATTTCGCTATCCTCAGGCTGTATAGCCGTAGCAGACCTCACTGGCTGTAACTCAGTCCCACAGCATTTAACCACCACATGACATATACCTGCACTGCTTGCTGTTTTCAATGCCACACACTACAACCTACATAGATATGTGCACATAGCAACCTTCAAATACATATATATATATCCAGCCTTCACTAACAGTTGCAGTATGTCCCTTGCCCTATGCACATCTGCATATACATATAGATACGGACTGCTAACACATAAGGAGTGTTCACAGAATGTAGAGTACCCTTCAGACACATCATTTGGATGCCAGCAAATACATCTGTGTTACATACCTTACCTTTGTCTCACCTCAGTCTGTTGTACCTGTTGATGTTTTTTTATTTTTATTTATTTAGGTCGGTGTCCTCCACTGCCTCTGTTTGTTTTATTTTTTGTTTCGGTTGGTCGGTGTCTCCAACCGCCTCTGTGTTTTTTTTTTTGGTTTGGTCTCTCCAACTGTTTGTCTGTCTGTCTGTCTCTCTCGCTTGCTTGCTTGCTCTCTCTCTCTCTCTCTCTCTCTCTCCAGTTGCTGCAATGATATTATTGCATGTGTGGACAGCAGGTACAAGCTGCTTTTGTAGGTATCTGCACATGTGCATGTGATGGCCTCTGCACCAATTGGTGCCCACCATTTAGTAATTGCATACAGCCTGCTGTGTGGTAATTGCAGTTCTCAGTGTGATTTCAGGACACTGCTATAAAATGATAGGTTAGGTAGATGTAGGCCTTTCAGTTTTGCAAGGTGGGGACCATGCTTGTTTGCTGAGAGGCACTGTTGTGTCAGTCAGAAGGTTGGTATATGTCTCATATCTGAAGCTGGGTTGTAGCCAGTGAAATGCATGTTGTACTAAAACCTGACTGTTGCTTCTTCAAGTACACTCTTCTCAGTGTGTAAGTTTACTCACACCTCTTAATGCTAAAACTGGATACATGGGAGTATGTACTTTCTTTTCGAATTAGGTAATTAACTGGCATACAACAGTAGTTATTGCAATGTATTCCTATGGCTTTCCTATTTTCCCTTTACATGCAGTCCTTGTAATGCATGTCATATTTCTTTATTGCAATGTATTCCTATGGCTTTCCTATTTTCCCTTTACATGCACTCCTTGTAATGCATGTTATATTTCTTTCAGCACCAAGTCATTGTATATGTGTTGTGGCTTAGTGGTACATCATGCAGACGGATGAGCCCAAGGTGTGGGGTTTGAGACTGACAAGGGTACTTTATTTTGCTGCTGAGCAATACAAGGGCCTTGTCATACAGAGTGACAAAGGCGCTTTGAAGCAGTTGTAAGCGAGTTGGCGTAGGTTTGTGCGACGCTTACCGATGCTAAGCAATGCTCAGCTTAGTGTATTTTAGCAATACTAAGCTAAGCTTAGCTTAGCTCATTTTATGTTAGCAATAGTAAGCTAAGCTTGGCGGAGCTTATCATATCTTAGCAATGCTAAGCTAGGCGCACACATGCACACTCTGGTGCAAACCCGCTTACTACTGTTTACAAGTGCTCACTCCTACTAACCCCCGCGCTCATGTCTTTGACAGAAAAGTAAATGGGGAGATAGGAATGTGGTGATAAAGGGTGCTCAGAGAGGGGAAGACAGCAGGGAAACTAGCTTGGGATGTACACGATGGGTGTGGAGAAGATCCATAGCTGCCCATTTCTTTACCAGCAACAGCTGTGCATATGCAATATATTAGGTGGGATATTTGAAATCTTCTACCCCTGAGAGAGTGGTGAGGACATCTAAGTATGTTGTACTACCAATTATGAATATCAGGCACATGCACTGTTTGTGAACTGCTATACTGTCATTAGTACATTACTCACATCTGAACAGTTTGTGGTTTGTGTTGGCATTAGCACAGTCTGCTCAGGACGACTGGACATATTTCTGTACTGTGTAAGCCTACCTACACCCTTGGCTGTGCCTGACTACACGGGTATATAGTACCTTTGGGTAGGGGTGCAGAACTGCAGTGTGCATTATTTTTTATCATGTGATGTTTATCTTACTGAACATGCAGAGTTGATGTGTACCTGTAAGTCTATGAAGGCTTGTAGTCTGTCTGAGTAGCTCCCACCTGTGGACATATCCAGATGGTAGACAGAGGTCAGCCTAGTATTCTTTGACTGTGCACCACAGCAGTCTTTTCAGCACCTGAACAATGGCATTGTCACAGGTGGTTGCTAGCAGTACATGGCTACATCCTTTGCTATTTCTGTGTTGTACTTCTACATAAGGGCATGCTTGTGGGATTCATTCTGCAGCTATTTGCAGAGTGTGTAACAGCAGACAAGCTGATATGCCTGTGTGTTTCTAACTCTTCCAGGCCTCAGATACTCTCACGTATATATTTGAACAGCCTCAGGGAAAGGTACATATAACTGGGATACACCTGTCATATAGTTCAGACATTTTGCAGTTCAGACTTTGGGTAATTCAGAGCATTTCTATTACTACACCTTTTCTGATGTGCAAGCGGTGTCTACTCTCACATATTGACATTTGTTATTAAGTGAGATTCAACACCTTTCTGCCTACTGTTAGTACATTTCACATGGAGTCAGAGGGGCACAGCTAACATTTGTTTACAAATCAGGGTCATCACTGTAGAGCAGTCACTGTTGGGAGGTCTGGCCTGTGACCTATGCAAATATGCCAGTGTTTATCCTGCTCTGATACTGTGTGGGGTTTGTAAGCTGCTACTGTAACCTTATTCCCTACTAGCATGGCTGATTCTCTTTTCACAGTCATGTCATGCAATTCAACAACACCTGCTGGTTAAGGCCCACAGTACAAGATTTGTGTTATGGCATTCCTATTTTCCCTTTACATTCCCTCATAGTAATGCATGATATATTTATTACAGCAACAAATTATTGTATATCTGCTGTGGCTCAGTGGTAATTCATGCAGTCTAGTGTGTCCGGGGTTCGAGACCGACAGGGGTATTTTATTTTGCTGATGAGCAGTCTACAGGCCTTGTCATACAGAGTGACTAAGGCACTTTTAAGCAGTTGTAAGCGGGTTTGCGCGGGTTTGTGCGACGCTTTGCTACGCTTATCTACGCTTAGCTAAGCGCACACAAGCGCATACCCGCAGACTACTGCTTAAAAGTGCTTACTCCCGCTAACACCCGCTCTAATTTCTTTAAAAAAAAAGAAAATGGGGAAATAGGAAAGTGGTGAAAAAGGGGGTACAAAGAGGGTAGGACAGTAGGAAAACAAGCTCAGGATGTGCAGGAAGGATGTAGGGAAGGCCCATAGCTGCCCAATTCTTTACCAGCAACAGCTGTGCATATGTTAGAAATTTAGAGTGAAATTTGAAACCTTCCACCCCTGAGAGAGGAGTGAGGACAACAAAGTATGTTGTACAGCCAATTGTAATTATCAGTTTACATGTCCAGCAGACATGTGTGCGAAATGGGCAGCTATGTATGGGGCGTAATTTTTTGCGGGCACAGATTGCCCTTTTTTTATTTTTTTTTCAGGTAGGAGTGGAATGTGAGGTAAAGGAAGTAGGAATATTGAGGGAGGTGGGTTGGGGAGGTTAACAGACAAGACAAACAAGACGCATACAGGGGCAGAGTATGACACATGTGGTGGGTACACACAATTGACGGGGATGGATGCTTGGATATCGCAAGCCCATGAGTCCACAGATGGCAACAGTGGAACTGAGATCCTCACCCATGGGCAGTTACCACTGTGCCTTCACAGCCCAGGCCGAGGCTGTGCTGGGGGCTGGATAGGAGGGGCAGGCACACCCGTGAGTTGTGCCACTCTCGCCTCAAGCTGGCGTAGGGGATCAGTCACGGAACGCCTGATCTCACTACGCACCACAGCCCGGACCCTTTGGAGGGTGAGTGGAGGCTCTCCTCTAGCCATGCTTGCAGGGGGGGGCAATCCCCATCCCCTGCAGCGTTTCCACCCGAAGGTGGCACAGGGCCACCGGAGGAGGAGGTCCCGGGCTGGGCACTGGTGCCAGGTGCAATCGCCAGCTGAGGTGGGAGAGGTGGGTCCGCTGGGACCCGCCTTCCCTGTTGTCCTATGTTTAGCAGTATTTAATGGCATTTTGGGTTAGTAACAAACAACACCATTCCAAATTAGTTGTAACACCATGCATTAGTATTCCCATTAACCAAACACACATGAATTCCAAATGCTGAACAGCAAGCATAACACATGCATATTTAGAACAACAGTGGACATTCCAACAGCATGCAGGGTTGATTGGTGGCAACGGGCCATCAGGTTTGGATATGTGAACAGGGCACATGCATCAACGTACATGCAGATATGTATAAACCAACAAGACAAATGTCCATATGAATTAATTGTGAATAGACATACCCAGTTTGGTGTGGAATGGCATAATTTGTGAACATAACATAGGATGGTAAAATATTACATTAACAACTTAAAATACCTATACGTATACTGTACATACCTACTAGATGCAGATATATATCCCCTACATGTATTAGTACAGTTCCCTGTATGTTACCTTAGAAATGTTGGTGATGGAGATGTTACTGCTACATTAATATACATTCCATTTGTATTCATATATGTTCATATCTGGCTGTGTTCAGATAAAGTATCCTGCTACATTTGAACAGTTACGTACAGTTCTAGCAACACACTGACATTTGTGGGATCACAAGCACAAGCTGCTCATGTACCAGATTAACATGTACATACTATACATGAAACAGTTGAGGACTATAAATATTCCTCTGAGATACTGGCATTCCCATAAGCCAGTTTATATGGGCCTAGACAACTGCGGATGTTCAGCATTTCATACATCCATACTATCTCCATAATGCAAGGGTACAACAACATATCCAAAATGTGGGATGGACACAGTCCAGGTATTGTACTTTATTAAAAACATTTCACTCTTTGGTTGTGGCTGTCTCATTCATTTCATTATGTAGTGCATGCAGTATACCTTTATTCCAGACTTCTTACACCTTTATTGGTAGCTTCAAACTCTTTCTCACACTCTCTCATTTATTTTATATTTACATTTCAGGATGGTACTTAATTCCAGGCTTTATTTACATTTATTACTGGCTTACAACAATCCTTTCCAGCTGACTCACTTATTTCATATGACAGTATATAAAAGGATGTATTCAAGACTTGTCTGTCCTTTATTGATGTATTAGAACACTCATTTTCAGGCTGAAGCAGTTATCTGATATTACAATACAGGTGGAAACTCTATTTGAGACTTGTTTACTCTTTATTAATGTATTACAATACTCTTTTTCAGGCTACATCACTTATCTGATCTTAGAATACTAACAGAAGCTTTATTCTAGGCTTATTTGACCTTTATTACTGGGTTACAACACTGAACTCTTTTACAGGCTGTCTCACTTATATTCTATAATAATACCAGCTGAATAATTACTAACCTGTCTGGTGGCGCAGCCTTAACAGCCTATCAGCATAGGCTTGCCGATTCGCGGAACGAACACCTGCAGCTGTAATATAAATGAAGGGATATTGGAACATACATATCCATACTATAGGCTAGGATAGCATTTCTTACATACTTAATTACATGGATACTTACTCAGTAGTGGGGCATTGGGCATATGACGGGCCTCCTGGATCCATCGGTTCAGTTGGTCCTCCTTTCAACGTTTCAGGTCCGCATGGTGGTGACGGACCTGCTCACCAGTCCTAGGAATGCCTGTGGCACTGGTAAGATCATGTGCCAACTGGTTCCACGCCTCTGCCTTGTACGCTCCCCATTGAACCTGGCCCTGCATGAGTCAGCCTTCATGTTGGTGGACTAGGAGCCAAACCATATATTTAGACTCCTCAATGCCCCACCTTTGCACTCTAAAGTGATTACCTTCTCCGACACCAGCCATCCTGACTGCAAGTGGGTACCACAATCAGTTATGGCAAGTATTCCTGCCTATGGGACTTAAATATGCCGCATTTCCCGCACTTTTTTGTGATTGGCCGTTTTTGAGAATTCTGCGCTGACTGCAGACCTGCTTAGTAATTGTTAATCTACCATTTCTATGTATATGTACGCTAATAGTGGCTGTTTCTCTTAAGCTGTCATGGCTTAGTTGTTCTTTGCTTTAATTATGATGCACAGGGTCCTGGGTTCGAACCTCGTCACTCTTTTATTTTAATACTGTCTAGACAGGCTAGGGGTGTGATTGCGTTTAAGCAACCTAGCTCTACGTTGCTCCACGGTGCCCTACAGTGCCCTGGTTGGCGCGACGTGCACGTCCGCGCAAACACATTGTGCTGGGTAAAGCTCTTTTAAACTTTGGGCAACTCTATTGCACTGGATAAAGCGCTATTAAACTATGGGCACCTCTGTTTAGCTGGGTAAAGTGCTATTAAACTATGGGCACCTCTGTTTAGCTGGGTAAAGTGCTATTAAACTATTGGCACCTCTGTTTAGCTGGGTAAAGCGCTATTAAACTATGGGCACCTCTGTTTACCTAGGTACAGCACTGCTTAACAGCAGGCTATTATATATCTGGGTCCTTTAAAAATATATATTTTGTTCACTGATACATTGACCATTTCACTGCTTTTAATAAAATTTTAATCATATATGTCTGGTATTATTTCAAATTCTGATTTAAAACATAAATAAGAAGGGGAGTGGTGGGACTCGAACTGTGAATGCCTCCTCTTTGTGCATATGCTCTACCATTACGCTATTGCAATTTGGATTAATTTGCATAAGTAGTTCTTATATGCTCTTCAATATCACAATTGCTAACTGTGGTTAAGCAATGGGCACACCCGCGCAAACAAGCGCAAATATGGGCAGCTATATAGTGGATTTAAAAAAAATATATTTATTTGTTATGTTTTATAACTGTGATGGGAGGTTACAGTGTCAGGGAGTGTGGTGTTGGGTGCAAGTACATTTGAGCGAACTCGCTCTTGTCTGTTGACACTATGCTTTTCAAAACCTTGCAGGGGCACGGACTTTTAGACTGGTCGGCAGTCGGACATGCCCCCTGCTTGCCTACTCAGTCCGTGTAAGAGTTACGGATAAGTCAGTGTGCCCTCATGAATATTCATGGCATGCTGATGTCATACAGTTCAACTGCAGCCTCCGAGTAAGACATATTAAGTCTTACACAGAGGTTTCGTGAATCCGGCCCATTGTCTTACTGCTTTAGTTTACTTCCACAAATATGAGCTACACAGGTCTTTTATACTGCTTGTGTTTTAACAGATTGACATTGACTGGAGATATCATTTTAAGTTAAATAATATTTATCCTACATAAGCATTTAATAAATAATTGCAGGTTCATACTGAAAAACAATTAATTGCATGTATTTGCAAGAAGTATGATCACACATTACCATGAAAGTAAGAAATTAGAATTGCTGTTATCTGCAGTGCAAGCATACATTTAGCACTGACATAAGCTTGTTATAAGTTCTCCTATTATTGTTATCAGATCTACTGGCTCATCAGAGGGACTCGAGAGATTTTTGTTACTCCTTTGCTCTGGCCCAGCAGTAAGTAGTGGACCAGGGATGGCTAAACAAACTCCACCACTGCCTCACCCCAGCTCTTTGGGAATCCTCACAGCAGCCTTCACAACAAATCTAATTAAGGTTTTCAGAATTACTAATTTTAACTTGCTTCATTCAGATGTCAAATATTTTTAACTTTAACATTTCATGAGAAGACTGAGCACACATTCATCGCTCCTTTCCTCTCTGTATTTCAACTTGCAGTCTGAATGCAGAAAAAAAAATAATGAACTCAGCAGCCACAACTCAGCAAAGTCTAAGCATTTAATTAAAAATAAATATTGGTCTTGATTCAGGATTGTAGCAGGCAAAAAGCTACCTGTTCCCAAGCAATACCTTATCTGATTTGACTGGTTCAAAGTCTGAGTAACAGAATGTCCAAACACTAGGGAAAATCTTGAGTCAGCATAGATATGACCTTCTCAAACCTCAGAATTAAGTAGGATTTTACATTTCACAAAAAGTTTGTAGTAAGAACATTTTAAGGAGCAAACTATATTTGTATGCCAGCCAATTAAACAGAAAAATAGAACAGTCATGTTTATTTTTCCAAAGTGATGACTGAAAGAAGATGTCAGTTTTGAGGGTCATCATTTTTGGCAATCATTTAAATATTGAGCTATGAGTGATTTGCTCTTGCTGAGACCTCAATACATTCAGAGCCCGTTCAGACCGTGCCCTTCCCTTTAATTCCATTATTTCCCTATAAATTTAGGTCCATAACTAAGTACAAAAAAAAAAATAAATAAAATATCCAAGCAATCATACTTTAGATGCTGTTTTCAGCACCTTCTATAGGGAGTGAAATATCAGGGAAGGTGCATGCTGAAAACTTAACATATCAACGAGTCAGACAGAAAGCCATTTTGGTTATATATTTGCAAACCTCACTGCAGCAGACAAATGCCACTTCATCAAAGCCTCTGCACTGAAAGAGATACGAAATGAAGATATCTTAGTGTTTCAATGGCATTCAAATCAATTAGAATCAGCCATCTAATGGGCTGTTAGAATAAATCAGTGATACCCCCAGTGAATTCCTTTCAAGTTAGCCACATGGAAAGCAGACGATGAAAGTAGTTCTAAACCCCAGTACTGAGCTATAGCCAAACTTACAAAGCGCTCATTGTTCTGTTTAAGAAAGATAATGGTTTCCAGAAGGTTCTGAATGAATTTGCAGGTGTCTGCACACTCAACATGCAATCTAACCTTAACGTGTATAAAATGAAACAGTTGTCATCCACATAGATTTCTGCTATTCTTATACAGGTAAGATGTTTCATAGAAATCTAGACAGAGGAAAACAAATAAGTAATTCATAAATCTATGGATTTTGCACCAGTTAGATCCAATGCAAACAGCACTCAGATGTTAAGAGTTCAAATGCTTAAAGGGTGGGATTCTAGAAGGTCTTGCACTAATCTGCTCCAAAGGTTTTTGAGTAATTAAAGGGAAATATAAGGATAGATTCATGTGAGATATGCCCAGGCATAATAAAATAGACAAGGCAGATTTTTTCCAATGTACTAATGCAGTGTATGTTGCTTTGATTACATTATGGTTATATGTGCACATGCACAAATTGGATTCCAAAAAGCTTTAGAATACTGTTCTCTAAAGATTTTTTTAGTAATTAAAGTTATACTGAAGCAATGTTCATGCGTGATATAGACATGAATCATAACATTGACACTTATGTAGTGTATGTTCTTTGCTTACAAATATGTACACTTACACACACACACAAACACACACACATATATATATATATATATATATATATATATATATATGTGTGTGTGTATATATATATATATATATATATATATATATATATATATATATATATATATATATGTATATATGTCTAGTTAAGAAGGCTGACAAACCAAAAGACTGAAAATTCAAAATGCTGAACACATTTTTAATGCAGGGGGCAAGCACCCCTGTACCCCTCATGTGGGGGGCTGCATCCACACCCTGCTAACTATATATACCAACTCCAAGATCGCACAAGAGTGGAGAAGGGGCAAAATCCATCAATCAGTATTTTGAATTTTCAGTCTTTTAAGATTCAGTCATTTGGTTTCTCAGTCTTCTGAAGTAGATCCATATATATATATATATATATATATATATATATATATATATATATGTGTGTGTGTGTGTGTGTGTGTGTGTGTGTATATATATATATATATATATATATATATATATATATATATATATATATATATAAAATGGCTTATTATCAAAAACTCGCCACTCAGAAGGGTGAGTCTACAAATTGCCATAACCTTCTCTGGAAAGTTGGCATACTAAATACAGACATGCACAAAAATAACACTGAATGATCAAACTCCCTACTGCTCTGGGCCCAGGAACAAGCGCTAACATGGGTCCCGAAGGGGACAAGTTCAAACTGTAAATTTCTGTATTTTTCATTCTGACTGTTGACATGCAGGATTCACTCTACTTGACCCGACCTTCTGAGTGGCAAGGTTTTAATGGTAAAACTATAAAAACATCATAGGGATTTACTTTTCTGCACAGCTACATAGACATGCAGCTACTTACAGATGATACTAGTATATGGCATACCAGTATGGATAATTATTTATTATTTATTTTTATTTATTTATCTGACATTTGTTAACTAGGTTAGTCCAACTGAACCAATGGCCCATTTTCAATGGAGACCCGAGGAGAAAGGCTCCAAAAGGTTCACAATCATGTTAAGTTTATAAGCATAAGAAAAACGAACAGTTATACACAAGACATAACAAGAATATCATTAGAACAGTTAACATCATTACATAATTGTAGCTGAGATACAATTAAAAGTAAAAAATAAGATTATATATTTGGTACAAAATATATGGCAAACAAAGTATTTAATCAGAAAGAGACTTGGATCTGATATAAATTATAAAGATTTTAAAACCATGGACTATATTTTGAATAAAAAAAATCCAGAAACAAAATTATATAGAATTACAAGACAGAGAGAAGAGTTGAAAAGAAAAGTGGGAGAATAAGAGATGAGACTAGTAAAGGACGATAACAAGATAAAGTTGTCATGTGGGGGGTTAGACATGGGCAGGACCAAGTCTTTAGGCAATTCTATTATACGTTTGCTCAAGCTTGGAGAGTAGAGTAGTTTGAATATTTGTAAGAATAGGGGCTGCATACATAAGACAAGGTAACAAAAGAGACTGTGCTAGGGATATTTTGGAGGAAGGTGTAAGGTATTTCTGATTATGATAGAGTAGACCAAGTTTCTGGTGCATTTTCCATATGCAATGTTGGATGTGGATGTCGTATTTTAATTCATCATCTATAATAACCCCTAGTAGTTTGGTATGGGGTTCAGGTTTAATGATGGTATTGTTGAGGGTGGTGATGGAAAAGGTGAATTTGTGATGTGCCAATGTTTTAGGAAGGAAGAGAAGGAGTTTAGTTTTTTTAGGATTACGTATGAGTTGATTGTCAGAGAGCCATGTTTCAACTGAGTTAGGGATTAGAGATCAGGGATGCTGTGCGTGGTTGTAATATGAGTAGAATAGTCAGCATATTGTAGGAGAGTTGAGAGATTACAGGCAGAATGTAGATTATTATTGAAAATATTGAACAATCGATGGCCTAAGATAGATACTTGTTGTACACCAGTGTTCACTGGCTGGAAGAGGGAGAAGACAGTTTGCCAGCAAATGGATTGTTATCTATTGGTGAGGTAACTAGGGAACCAGTTTAGGGAGGAAGTAGAGAGCTGGAGGTTGGAAAGTTTAGCTAGAAGTTTAGAGTGAGAGACAGTGTCAAAAGCTTTAGAGATATCAAGAAATAAACAGGAGACTAATGCGTTTTTATCTCGTGCATCTGCTACTGTATGGGTGAAGGAAAGAAGTGCAGTGGAAGTGCTGTGGTGAGGTCTAAATCTATGGTGGGTAGATATAAGCAGGTTATTATCTAGCAGGTGTTTGAGTAGCTGGGTGTGAATACACTTTTCCAGAATTTTGGAAATGGGAGACAGAATGGTGATGGGCCTATAATTAGATGGAACAGTAGAGTTTCCACCTTTATGAAGAGGAATAGTGTAGAAAAATTTCATATATCAAGGACACAGGCTTTGGCCATGGAACAATTTATGAGGATAGAGATGGGGTAGGCAATGGATTCTGCAGGTATTTTAAGAAAGAAGGCAGGCAGTTTATCAGCAGAGGGGGAGCAAGGTTTGAGTTTGGTAAGGATGGATATGATAAAGGAGGTGGGGTCAGGTTTGAAAGAGAAGGTACAGAAGGGTGTCATGTTTGGGGATGGGGGGGTAGTGGAAGTATTATTGTTTTGTGTATCAAGAGGAGTAATGTTAGGTGAAAAAGGAGGGGAAGTGGAGGAATTACTATTTTGTGTGAGTTTTTGGATTGTTTCTATGAAATAGTTGTTAAGGAGAGTGGCAGTTTCAGTGGCAGTATTCTGTAGGAAGGGGTTGGTAATTGGGGGATTGCCAGGATAAAAAGATGATTAATGGAACTCGAAATTGTTTTAGGATTTTTGTGTGGATTATTTTGGTAGGAGCAGAAGTAGTTTTTCTTATTGGTGTTAAGTTTTTTGGACAGGTTTCTGAGCTCCTTCTGTCTCTGAAATAGAATGGGTGGCTTATTTTTGACCAAGGCTTTCCAGATACTGTTTCTCTTATGTATAAAAGAGTGAGTATGTTTTGTGATCCAAGGAGCCGAGTTATATTTTATTCTGATTTTTCTGATAGGAGCCATGGAGTTAATTATATCTAAGAATATTTTATTAAAGATGTTATGGCCTCATTGAGAGGGAGGTGTTTAAGGAAGGACCAGTTTACATTTGACAGTATGGAATTAAAAGCATCTGGGTTGAATTGGTTGAGTTTACGACAATCTCTATAGAGGTGGTCTTTAGGAGTGTGTATGGAGAATCTATGGATAAATGTTGGGGAGTGGTCGCTAAGGGAGTTAGGAAGTGTGCCAGTTGGGTATAGAGATTGAGAATGGAGAGAGGATGTGTTGTTCAGTATAAAGGATGGCAACACCTTCACCCCTCTTATTGGTTCTGTTGAAGCGGAAGATGTTATAACCTGGAGGTAGATTTTCTGCATTTGAGATATGACGTTTCAGCTAGGTTTCAGATAAAGTTACGATATGAGGGGAGATGTTGGCAATCCAGGAATGAAGTTCAATGATTTTGTTAACCAAGCTTTGAATATTTAAGGAGAGGATATGTAAAGATTTAGGGGATGGAGGGGGGTAGGGACAGAGGACTGGGGAGAAGATGAGTGAGATGTATAACTGAGAGAGGCAGGGCCTAGTGGTCCTGGGTTGGGGTGGATGTCCTCTCTTAGGAGAAGTGTTTCCAGGAAAGTAATAATATATGTAAGGGGGTATAAGGTAGCAGACCTTATAGGTTTTGGAATGGGAGTATGGGAGGTGATAGCAAATATGTTACTCTTGAAAAGGTGAATAGGTAGGGTACGGGAGAGGGAGGAGAGATGAGCTGTGGGTGAGGGGCAGTGTTGGTGTTGTGAGTGAAGGAGAGAGTTGTGGATGGTGCTTGATAGTGAAGTGTAATGTGGTAAGAGGTTAATAGGGATAGGAAAAGGAGGAGGGTGACAGAGCGTTAAAGAGGTATCATGTTGATAAGGTGAGTTGTGTGTGAGAACAAGACAGGAGATAGAAAATAGTGGTAATGTAATGTTCTAGAAAGAGGTTGTGGGGATAAGAGGGAGTTACTATTGTGCAAATAGGTGGCAGGGAGAAGGAGGTGAGGTCAAAGAAGGGAGGAGGGAAGTAGTGTAATGTGACTAGTGGGGAGGAGAGTGTGCGGAAGAGTGGAGACAGTAAAGAATTGATTGGTAAGTGAATGGGGAGTGTTAATTGGCCAGAGGGGAGGAAGAAGTGTGGCATAGATAAGTATAAATGTAATAAAAGTGGGGGTAGGGTAGGGGAGCGGAGTGAGCCCGAGTGTAGCGAGGGCGAACGGAGCGTGTTGGCCCAGCTGGAAGAGGCAAGAGAATAGTGAAAAAAAACAATCAGTTAATCTGGTATTGGCTGGTAAGTAACGCTTTTCTCAAAATATTCAAGTGAGGGGACAAAGAGTGATGCTTACAGGCAGTAATCTGATACTTATGTAACAGGGCGGTGTACTTTGGTTACACATTTGTAAAGTTTGACTTTATACATAGGTAAAAAAAGCAAAAGAAAACTACTAGGGAACAGGATGCTATTATTTCTTAGGCAATGCTGCCATCTGGTAGCCAGAAACAGGAACTAGCTCAACAAAACTGAAAAGGAGACTATGGGGGTGGGGTGAACATTCACCATGTAGACCCTACGAGTTTGCTAGCCAGAGAACATACAAACATATGATAAGACAGTGTGCAAGCACCTATGCTGCTTTAACAGAGGGTGCTAATTGTGGATGACAGTTTTCTATGCTGAAAAAATAACATGGTTGTGGACAGCACACATATGTTGAAAAATATGCATCAGCACCCACAAATGATGCCCACAACAAGCATTACAGTTGAAATATTGTCATCTACATAGAACAGATTAAAAAAGAAACTGGTAAAACATAGTTGTGGAACTGGGAAAAATCACATTCATAGTTGTGGTTAATATAGTACCATCTACACATGATAACTTATTGCATTATCTGGCAGTTAGGTTCATAGGTTCATAGGTTCATACTAGGCTATCTGCCCTAGGGCATTTATAAGCCTAGCCAGAATGTGTTTGGCTTTCGCCACCCATTTTAAATTTATTTTGCTATGCCCTTTTTCGAGGTTAGTATACTGTGCCTCTGTCTAACAGTGACACAGAAGTGATACCCGGGGTAAACCTACGATCTCCCATCCACTCATCAAGATTCCTCTTGAAGAGAGTCAATGAGGGACTCTGCCTAACCTGGACTGGGATTTTATTCCAGAGTGAAGTTAGTCTCTGGGTTATGAATCTGTCCCTCCAGCATGTCCTATTTATTTCAGTGCTGAGGTTCAAGTCTCTTGAGCGCGTAGCTCGATGGGATTTGGATTTTCTGAGGTGCAGCATGTCCATTAATTCCGGGTTGGACATGGCTTTATATGTCAGGCACAGATCGCCTCTGAACAGGCGGTATGCCACTGAGTAGAGCTGGAGTTTCTTTAACCAAGCAGCATATGGCATCTGTTTGAGCCCTTTGATCCTCTTGGTGAGGTACTTTTGGGGTCTTTCCAGTTGCTGCAGGTGTCTGGTAAGGTACATCCCAAAAGGGGCATTGTACTCAATTATGGGCCTGATGAGGGATGAGTAAAGAGGCACGATGACCTCCCTGATCTAGATGTGAATCCCTTCATGATTAGGTGGGCTATATAAAATGTTTTTCTAACCACTTTGGCCACGTGGTTGTCAAATGAGAGATTGCTATCAACTTGGGTCCCCAGGTCCCTAATTACTTCTTCTGTACTTAATGGATTACCAGCTATGTGGTAATTTGTGGGCACTTTGTTTTTGCCAAAGGGGATGACTATACACTTTTTGGCATTTAGCTTGAGGCTATGGCTCTGGCACCAGTTGTCTGTTTTTATGAGGCCCTTTTGGAGGATGCTTGTGTCGGCTGGAGAGTCGATTATGGCACCCAGTTTGCAGTCATCTGCGAACTTGGTCAGCCACAGTCCTTCCGTATTGGCCACAGTCCTTCTGTGTTGGCCTGTACCAGAATAGTCCATTGGGCCAATAAGAACCGTTTTCAATGAAGTCCTGGGGAGACATAGCGCATAGAAGACTTAAATTTATGGATTGTTTCCTGTGTCCAGGGTACAGAGTTTGAATCCTCCAATCATCATTTACTTAGTGTGTGACTCCAAGTAAGTCCTTGACCAGAAACTGCTCTCAGATCACTCCTGAAAAAGAATAATTTGTCTTATCGGTTACCCAGTCAGTAAATAGGTAAAATGAAATATATGAAGAAAAGTTTACCTGATTACAGAACAGTATATATGTGCTACACAGTGACTGGGCAGCAGGGATAATATAAAACAGGTCCAGCATGCATTATGGCAGGGGCGCACACAGGCAATATAAAAAAGTTGAGCATGCATTGTGGTTATCAGAAACTGTAGTACAAATTCTACAAAATGTAACCTAAAAATTTTATTGTACCTGCTTAGTCTTTGTTTTCTACAAAATGTAACCTAAAAATGTTATTGTAACTGCTTAATCTTTGTTTTGTCTTAGAACCTACAAATGATTTAAATTGTAAACTACTGTAATCTTTTGTAACCTTTGTATTGGAGCGTTTCTCCCCAGGACTTCATTGAAAACGGGTTCTTATTGGCCCAATGGACTATTCTGGTTAACCAACTGCAAATGGTGTTGTTGTTGTTGTTGTGTCTTTCGGCTTTTCCTGGTTAGGGGTCACCACAGCGGAACTCCGGTCTGCTAATGATTGGCAGTAGATGTTTACGTGCCGAGTTGCTGGCTCTGATGCACAACCTTCAATGAAGGTACGCCCATTCATGCATGTCTCCACACAGAAGACGCTCTAGCTGAGAATCGAACGGGACAACGTCTTACTGTGAGGCGACAACACTACCGCACCACCACCAAAAAATAAAATAAATAAATAGTAAGCACAAGTGCAGTGAATATTGTGCCATGTATGCCATGTTCTAGATAGGGCTGTCCTTTTGTGTATAATGTATTAGAAGGTGTGGACGAGATATACACTACCCATGAAGGTGATCTTTTGTTAGAAATACACTTGTGAGAGACATTGTGCTGCCACAGTATTCTGATATTTATGATGTACTTATTATTTCAAGTCCTAATTTGGTGAAGGAGCTCAGTAATGCCCACACTCTCTGTGTCAAGGCCCTTTCTGCCTTAGTGACTCAAGGGATTTTGATAAGA
This sequence comes from Protopterus annectens, assembly GCF_019279795.1. Classification (NCBI taxonomy): domain Eukaryota; kingdom Metazoa; phylum Chordata; order Ceratodontiformes; family Protopteridae; genus Protopterus; species Protopterus annectens. Next base: position 506,960,258 of record NC_056725.1, on the reverse strand, counting down.
AGTCAAAATAAAAATGTTGCATTTCATGCATCCACATGGCCTTCTTATGTGTGGAAAGAGGGGCAACAGAGATGTGATCAGCTATATTTGGATATTACCCATGATTCCTTATCATATACATGTAGTATATGTGATCTAGTACCCATAAGTGTATTCTAATGTGTAGTCAGAGTGTACTTTGGTGCACCTGTATTGTAGTATAGTCTGCACAAGCTGTACATGCATAAAATGTTGCTACCATAATTGAAATGAATATTGCATATAGTCAAAACATAACAATATGGGCTTTTGTGTGTGGCATGTTTGACTGTTTTTTTTTTGTTAGGTGTTTTGTGCAGATAAGTAGCAAAACAACTTTCTGAGGGTTATCTGTTAGATGTGCTGATTTGAGGGTGCAATCCTGTGTCAAAAGTTGCACAATGCACCTCACTTACAACTTTTCCAAGTACCTACATCTATAAAAATGTTATACATACAGCAGTTTATCCAGTGTGAGTATACTTATGACAAATTAAGATGCCCAGTATTACAGAACTATTATAATAGTGATTCAACATCTTCACAAGAGTGACATAGTTATTTCCTATGTGCATTTCACATGTGGGGACTAAACTGTATAATTGTGCAATATGTGGAAGTCTAAACTCTCAAGATCCTACTTCTGGCAATATAGTGTAAATGATTAGATAGTCTGTGTTTTCTGTCACTTGCAAATTTTGATGTTTTCAATATGTGAAAGGTATGCCATAATACAGTATGGTATCCATAAACTGGATATACGTAATGATAATTTAGATAACTGATATTATAAGAATATCATTATAACTATATGACAAAGATTTTTGGTAATATGCAAATTAACAGTAATGACAGCATTAAGTCATGCATCAATAGAAAACTGATTACCTCAGAGTCTCTCTACGAGGTCATTTCCACAATGTACCTACATCATCTTTGGTCAGAACTCATCAGCACATCTTAATATACAGTATTTCTTCCAATGAATCACATTGTGACACCCAGCAAAGTCAAAAGAGGATAATAAGTACTTTATATTCATGAACTAGTTACTATTGCACACATCAGGCAGCATCACCATATTTGTATCACCAACATACTCCTACACTAAACATTGGCGGTACACCGAGCCCATAATGCATTGCTACATTAGCTGCATACATTGGGTCAATAGACAATGATGGATGATACTAACACAGGGAAAAAAACACAACCTGTAATTTTATATGCCCATAGTATTCATTACAGATATGTTTGCTAAACTGTATGTGCAAGCATAATGCCTGTATACTATTTTACCTGTGTATGTCACTACTGTAAGTACCCTCAGTATCATATGCCTCTTGTTATATCATCATATATCATATATAATCAAGGTTAGAACCTCTACAAACCCCTGGCTCAGTAAAGAAACCAAACAAATCTTCAAGTCGAGAGACACTGCCTGGCTTTGCTATCAAAAAAACAAAGAAACACAAAGCCTAACTAAGTGCCAAAAACTGAGCAACCGTGCAAAAAAATGCATTAGGCTGGACAAAAAAATCCTACTACACGACATTACAAACTAAATACCAACACAACCCCCCATAATTTTGGAAAAATGTAAACCAGCTACTAAAACCCAACCAAAAGGCTACCCCCAAACCAACCACCCCTGAAACTAAAGTTTCCATCGAAACACAATTCAACTTTCACTTTGTTAACTCAATTCTATCCTTTGTATCACAGGACAGTTCCAACCTCACTATCCCCCCAACACAAATAACACTAATACAAGCTTTACCCTCAAAACAGTTTCCACCACTTCTATCAAAAGCATGCTCCTCAAACTAAAAACCTCATCAACAGAAGCTGACCTACTCCCCAGCTATTTCTTGAAACTCACAGCAGATGCTATTGCTATCACAATCTCCACTCTCATAAACAGATCAATTGTTGAAAACTATGTGCCCATACTCTGGAAAATATCCTATGTTACATCCATACATAAAGGCGGGACCTCCACTGAACTTAATAACTACAGACCCATTGCTTTACTCTCCCCCCGGCCAAAATCCTAGAAAAATGCATCCATACCCAGGTGCTACAATATCTCCTAGACAGCAACATTCTGTAACCTATTCAACATGGTTTCAGACCTGCTCACAGTACCACTACAGCCCTCGTCTGCTTCACAGACACAGTAAACCATCTCAAAAACGAAGGCCTGTGGGTGTCAACTCTTTTTTTGGATATGTTCAAAGCATTTGACACAGTCTCGCACCAAATCCTGCTAAACAAACTAAACCAATATCACCTATCAAATTCCACTCTTACCTGGTTCCAAAGCTACTTAACTGACAGGTACCAAGCTGTGAAATGGGAAAATTCTCTTTCTTCTCAGCTGCCCATAACTATAGGAGTCCCACAGGGTTCTATCTTAGGACCACTACTATTCACAATCTTCACAAACGACCTCCATACCTCCACACAGCTTGCATCTATCATTCAGGATGCAGGTGATGCTACCTTAATCTGTGCTGCACAAAACATTCCCACCCTCCTGCAAACAACTCAACTAGCATTCTCTGACATTGAAAACTACCTTACCAAAGCCCAACTTATCCTCAATCCAAAGAAAACTCAGTTTATGATTATAATCAGTTCTAACAAAAACACTGATAACAGTCAATTCACTATCTACTCCACAAATGCTACTCCAATTGCTCCAGTGGCACAGGCTAAGCTATTGGGAATAACCATAGACTCCCACCTAAAATTTGATAGTCATCTCAACTTAACTATTAAAAAAGTACATGCCAAACTGGGATCACTTTACCATATCAAACCATTTCTTACCAACTACACAAGATCAGCCATTGCTTGCTCCCAACTTCTAGCCACCCTACTCTATGCATCTCCCATTGTGACTAATCTCAACAAAACTGAACTAAGCAAAATGGAAGCCTGCTATAACAGAATTGCCCGCTTTGCTGCAAATTGCTCATATAGAACTCATCACTTTACTGCATTGAGACAGCTTCACTGGCTTGAACTACCCAACCTCCTAACCTACAATAAGCTCTGCCTCTGTCATTCTATCTATTACCTCCCCAATAAGTGTCCTGCCCTCAAAAACCTAGTACAACATCACTCAGCCAAAAGGCCACTTAGATCATCAAGCAAACTACTACTAGAAGTCACCAACAGCTACAATAGCTTTGGAGACACACTATATAGTAGTTCAATGGCTAAAAAAATGGAACTCTCTCCCCACTAGCATACAAAACACATTGTCCAAAGCTTCCTTTAAAAACCTGTTTAGGCAACATCTGAAGCAAAGTTGGCAGTGCCATGACTGCTCTCCAGGCTAGTGAAAGCGGATAAGGTACACATACTAAACCTAGAGTACTTGATAATAGTTTTCACTCTTACTCACAAACACTGGCTAATGTACAATGTATGTACTGTATCTGTATACTATAGGTTCATAGGTTCATAGGTAGGTACTAGGCTATTGGCCCTAGGGCCTATACAAGCTTAGCCAAAAAGGTACCCTGGCTTTCGCCACCCAAGAAAATTATTTTCCTGTGCCCCTGTCAAGCAGAACCACAGAAGTGATCCCGGGGTGAATTTCCTATTACCCATCCAATCATCAAGATTTTTCTTGAAGAGTGCTAATGAGGAGCTCTGTTTGACATAGATAGGTAGTCTGTTCCAGAGTATGGGAAGTCTCTGGGACAGGAATCTATCCCTCCAGCATGTTCTGTTTATTGTGGTGACAAGGTTACGGTCCCTAGAGCGTGTAGCTCGGAGGGATTGGGATTTCTTTAAGTGGAGCATGTCCAACAGCTCTGGGTTTGACATAGCTTTGTATGTTAGGCAGAGATTGCCTCTGAGTAGGCGATATGTGATGGAGTAAAGCTGGAGTTTTTTGAGACGGTCTGTGTAAGGCATCTGTTTGAGGCCAGTAATCCTCTTTGTGAGGTATTTTTGCGGCCTTTCCAGTTGTTGTAGATGTCTTGTGAGGTACATACCAAAAGGGGTATTGTACTCTATAATGGGTCTAATGAGTGATGAGTAGAGGGGAACAATGATCTCTTTTTTTCTGGATGAGAAACCTTTTGTGATGAGGTGTGTCATGTAGAAGGATTTCCTGACCACTGTGGCGATGTGATTATCAAAGGAGAGACTACTGTCCACCTGTGTCCCAAGGTCTGTTATCACACTTTTGGTGTTAAGTAGACTACAGCCTATGTGGTAGTTTATGGGTACAGAGTTTTTACCAAAGGGGTTGACAATGCACTTTTTGGCATTGAGCTTGAGACCATGGCTTCGACACCAGGCATCTGTCTCAGTGAGGCCCTTTTGTAAGATGTCCACATCGTTAGGAGTTTCAATTATGGCTCCTAGTCTGCAGTCAACTGCGAATTTAGTTAGCCAAAGACCTTTTGTGTTAGCCTGTACTTCGGAGAAGTAGATACCAAACAGGAGAGGACCCAGGACCGAATCCTGTGGTACTCTACTTGTCACTGGTCTGAAGTCTGATTTGGAGTCTGCTACTTTCACAGTGTGGGTTCTGTCAGTAAGCCAGTTGGCAACCCATCTTGTGACATAGGGATTTATACCTAGTTTAGTGAGTTTATCTATAATTCCAGAGTGGGAGATGGTGTCAAACGCCTTGGCGAGATCTAGATAGGCTGTGTGAACCACCTTACCCTCATCTATGGCTTTGGTGACTACTTCAAAGACATCTATCAGGTTTAGGAGACATGATCTGCCTTTTACAAACCCAAACTGTGTAGGGTCCAGAGTTTGGAAATCTCCAATGTCTTTGTTTATGAGTTCCATGATGATATGTTCCATGGCCTTGCAGACCAGGCTTGTCAGGCTAATTGGGCGGTAGTTGCCGGGGTCTGTTGTGCCCCCCCCCTTTGTGGAGTGGGATAACCATTGCGGTGCACCATTCAATGGGCCCAAAGCCTGAGGTGAGGCTATGATTGAACATGGTACTTAGGTGGGGTGCCAGTTCATTCTGTAGTTCATATAGAAGGCAGGCTGGGATGTTGTCAGGTCCCATGGATGCTGTGTTCTTGGCTTTGGAGAGTGTGTTTTTTACCTGTGCAGCCGTGATTATAGGAACTTTGCATTCTTCCAGTATAGAGATGGGACCTCTAGGGGGTGAGAGGGCGATAAAGTTAGCACTGAACCTATCTGCCAGGATGTTGGCAATATCAGTTGGTTCTGTATATTTAGTGTCATTGTGCTGTAACTCAGAGCAGATCTGAGTGTTGCCATTGAAATTCTTGACATAACTATAGAATGCTTTGTGGTTGTCTTTAGAATCAGTGGAGATTTTGTTTTCATAACTAGGTTTGGAGGATTTTATGAGGGATCTCAGGTTCTTACTGAGGCTCACCAGGGAGGTCCTCTATGTATGTATTCTACCTATGTTCCAAATTTCAGCTGTATACCACAAATCTATTAATTACCTTTATTTTTAAATTAATATTTTCTTGTTTTTTTCTCTCCACTTTAACTGTTGATGTGCTGCATACCACTGTAAAAACATGTATTTTGTAATTTGTGTGTATATTGATCATGTCTAAATATGTGAATCCGCGGTGGTGCAGCAGTAACATTGTTGCCTCACAGCAAGAGGTTCTCCTGTTCGAATCTTTGCTGGAGGGCGGGGAGTGCCTTTTGTGTGGAGTCTGCATGTCCTCCCTGCGGTTGGGTGGGCATTCGAAAGACATGTGTAAATGGGCATGCCTTCACTGAAGGTTGAATGTCGAGCTGGCACCTCCGCATTTGTGAAAATTAACTGCCAATCATTAGCAGACCGGAGTTCCGCTGTGGCGACCCCTAACTGGGAAAAGCTGAAAGACAAACAACAACAACAACTGATCATGTCTAAATATCTAAATGCATCTGTAATTTTTCTATGTGGAGCTTTTCTCCCTGGGCCTCTCCTGAAAAAGGGCCTTTTTGGCTTAGTCAGACACCTCCGGTTAACAAATGTAAAATAATAATAATAATAATCATAATAATATAACCGTATAACCTTTTCTACAAGCATGGAACAAGTAATAGATGATTGGGTTATATGCTAATCATAACTGTCCAATTCCCAACAAGAAAAACTCCATTTTATCAGCATGACAAAGCCTATTATAATAAGAATAGATACTGGCTACTACTGCTAGTCACACTGCTTAGGAATGGCCTATGACCTATTCTTTCAGTTAACTTATGTCCATAGTATTATATTACTAATATGCATGAACTAATATAAACTCCGTGGTATCCCTTGCATTAGACCCTACAGTAAGGTACCCTCATATGGTTCTACTGTTTAGACTACCACATATTAGTAGATATAAGTTATATGTATATGCAGGTATGGCCATATTGCCCTGTGCTCTTATATGCAATACTCAAACCATACCTGCAAAGCTGAGACATTTCTATAAGTTTGTTTATTTCTCACTCTGATGAAATGCCCTGCATCATTCACAGGTTCATCTGCTGGACTCTTTTTTTTTTTTTTGTAATTTTGTGGTAGTTCTGTGGGATTTCATGACTTCTGAGGAAGAATGTCTAGTTTTCCCAAACCGTCCTCTCTATGGTACTTCAGTTATACAACATTACCCAAGTATTTAACTCATACCAGGCTGGGGTCAACAGCTAGTACTGACTGGAGAAGGCAGGGTGCAAAGGAAAAGTTAGCCTGGGAGCCATCATTGCTGCTAACAGAGGATGCTTGACATGGTACTGAGAGGTTCTACCTCCCATATACTGGTGTCACTCCAAGGTCATTGTGAGTTGTTAGGTTTGGACCTCTCTTTAGGTGATTTCATGCTTCCTGCTAAGGTGGTGACACCCTTATCATAGCCTGCACATCCATTTACTCTGACCATTGTTCATGGTTCTGGGCTTCACAGGGGCTTCATGAATGGCCTAACTCACATCAGCATGTCATCTCCATACCTCCTCCAAAGATAAGTGTGTAGGCAAGCCTCACTATTCCACCCTTTCCCCACCAGCTCTTACCTGGGTCCTAGTAAGGGTATCCTTTGCAAGACTTATGGAGCATGGCATATACTTTTGGACCAAACAAAGGTTGACAGACATTAAAAACACGAAGGCAAAGGTTTGTCAAACACTTTATAAACAATCCAGGTAAGCGCTTTTGTCCAAAACAAATGTATGAACTTCATCAGACAATCAGACAAGTAAAAATGGCAGTTTAAATAAATTAAATCATTATGACATCACACAATACATTACATTCGTAAAGGCACATACTCCCTATAAACATCATATAACATCTCCTGTTTAAATTAGTACTATTAATATACATATAACCATATATCTGGAAAACGTCATTCAGTATAAATCACTACTATAGCTAATTACAATTACATTAAAAGGCAGTCATCTCTCCAAAGATTTAAGTCTTAAAATGCATTTTAGAGAACATTGGTCATTTAAACCAGGGTGGACATGTGCATTAACTTTAAGTTGCCAATAGAGCTCTCTTTCTTCTTTATAAATGTATGAAAGTAACTAATAGATTTTCTATTAATAATGCTACATACAGAATCAGAGGTAAATTTAATTGTGAAAGTTTTGGAATCATTTGTACTGCTATATGCCAATGTTGCCTGGGGTTTTACAGTGGTAAAACCGAGAGACACTTCAAACAGAGGGTTTATGAGACACTTCAAACAGAGGGTTTATGAACACCAATATAATATTGGTAAACTTAATGTTGCAAATGCCTTGGCGAAACATGTTCTGGAGAATCCAATTCATTATTTTAATTATTTAGTTATTGAAAATGTTAGTAAGAACATCAGGGGTGGGCCTAGGGCTCTACGTTTAGAAGAAAGAGAACTCTATTGGCAACTTAAAGTTAATGCACATGTCCACCCTGGTTTAAACGACCAATGCTCTCTAAAATACATTTTAAGACTTAAATCTTTGGAGAGATGACTGCCTTTTAATGTAATTGTAATTAGCTCTTTTAGTGATTTATACTGAATGAATTTTTCCAGATATAGGGTTATATGTATTTTAATAGTACTAATTTAAACAGGAGATATATGATGTTTATAGGGTGTATTTGCCTTTAAGAATGTAATGTATTGTGTGATGTCATAATGATTTAATTTATTTAAACTGCCATTTTTACTTGTTTGATTGTCTGATGCATACATTTGTTTTGGACGAAAGCGCTTACTTGGATTGTTTATAAAGTGTTTGACAAACCTTTGCCTTCATGTTTTTGTTTTAAGTTAGTTTTTGCTTTTACTTTGTTCAAAGGTTGACAGACATTGTTGTTTTGTGCTATCAGCCCTCACAATTCTGAAACATTACACGCTAACAAGGTGCAATAGTGATGTGTGCTGAGATGCTCAAATATAGTCAATTACCTCAATATGATGAAATAGTATTGCTGTGTGATGCCAACTGTTGTCCACTTGTATTAAGTCACTTTCCTGTGATGTATTTCTGTTTAGGTCTGTGTTTGATACAGAATTATAACTAGGGTAGGGTACAGAAGGTGGCTGCCCTGGGTGCAAACTGTTAGTGGGGCGATTGGGGTAGAAGTGTTGCAAATGCCTTAAAGATGAAATAATACCAATACTTCATTCACATTTGCAGTGAAGAAGCTGAATGGGAAGTCATAACTGTAGCAACATGCTTACTACATTTGATGGAAACAGCTTGCTATAGTTACAGAAGACAAGAGATTTTTTTGGACCTTAACATTTGGAGGAAGATCTTTTTTTTTTCTTTTTGGGTTGGGAGGGCACAAAATAGGGGAACTGCCCAGGGTGCCAGATGACCTAGCTATGGTACTAGCTCAATGTACTAGCCCAATGTGTATATGTCTATAGTGTTCCTGCCATGCGATTATTGCTGGTGAAGACTTGCATGGAAGGCATTACCTGTGTATTATGACAAAGTCTACATTTGGAAGGCTTCTATTGGAAAACACTCTATGTAGATGATAATACTTCTACTGTAATGCTTGTTGTGGGCAACTTTTGTAGACATTGGTGCATATTTATCCACATGTATATTATCCATTGTTATTTTGCATTCGTTAAAAAAACACTGTTATTGAATTATCACTTGTGACATAGGCAAACTTACATTTATATAAAAGCAAACAAACTATATTAACAAGTTCACATTTACAGACATTATACATCACATATATTGTTCTGTACAATGTAATCAATCCAACACAACATAAATTTATCAGTTTCCATCTTCTGTTAAACCTCATTCCTTCTCCAAAACATTTTCCTGCATGTATTGTTACCACAATTTCCATTTTCTTCTGTGTAATTTGCACCTACCCTTTTCTTAAGATCCCACTTCCTGTTCTTTTATCTCTATTACAATGCTCACTACTTCATATATGGTTGGTTTAGACTTTGATTTCTATTGTCAAGTAATTGCATTTTTGGCAGCCAACAGAATTAAACTTAACAACACCTTACCATGTCTAAGCAATTCAGATTCTGCATCCCAGCTAAAAAAAAATCATTTCCTTAGTTGCACTCATTTGCTCACCCAGTATTCCTGGTAGAATACTCTGTAGGGAATTTTTTAAGTCTGCCAATTAATTCTACTCTGAAAACATATGTTCTCAGCTACCTCTTTCTTCGTCATTACACCTCCAACATTTGACATTTACCTGAAGAAAAATTATTTGGAATCTGTTTGGAGAATAAAAATATCTATGTAAATGCTTTAAAGCAAAAATCCTAAATCTTCCAGACTTTGTTGGATATTTGGAAGCAAATGTCCTCTCATTGTTTCGTTGAGGATTGCTTATCTAATCTCTTTTACTAGTCTTTTTTTACCTCCTCTGAATGATTCCCATAGTTATTGTGCAATAATTTGTATGCCATACTAATCATCCGTTTTTTAACAGCAGCTTCTGTTCTAGATTCAGCCAAAAACTCAACCAGTGCAGGTCTTTCACTTAGGATTCCCCTATCCCTTTATCTTTGCCTATACTCTGATGTCAATTCCTAATAGGGAAGGCTGTCTATAGCCTGCAGTCCCAATGTGATCTTGGCTTCTTCCCATTCTATTACCTTTCCTCTCTTTAATTATTTGTTTCCAATACCTTGGTTCCTTTGCCAGCTTCCTCCAGTAAATCCAGCCCTTTCTTGCCCATTCTCTGTACCCCTAGTTGCAGTCATGCTTATCGACAGAATCTCCTTTCTCAATTCTCCATTCCGGTGTTGGCTTAGTTCTTAAAATAGTTTCTGCTACTTTATGAATATAATATTCTATTCTATTATTATTATTCTTAAAGATCTGCATCCAAAATCCCACTGTCTCATTATTTCTTGAACCCCCCCCACTTCATCATCATCATCATCATCCCTTTCCACTTTGAATTGTAGCTTTCTTCTTGTGTATGTATAATAGTGTAGCTTTAAAATACCCCTTCAAATCAGGTAATCCTAAACCATCTTATTCTATTGGAAGGATCAGCTTATCCCACTTGACTCTTGCCCTCTTCCTCTCCCAGACAAAATCCTTAAAATCTCCATTAATTTCCTGTCCACAACTTCTCTGGTTGATAAAAGTATGTCTGACCTATACTTAAAACTGAAGGGACTAAAAACATTTTTACTGCTTGTACCTTGCTATCCATATCCACAGGCAAGAGCTTCTAGTTTCTCAGTTTTTGTATTATCTTTTGTTTAGTCTCTTCCCACATGTCCTTAGCTGACATAACTGAATCCTTTTTAACTCATATTCCTAAATAATCCATTTTATTATGTCCTCATAAATATGGGTATTGCTGAGTGAATTTGTGTGTGTACATAGTTTATATCTACAAATTTAGTTTTATCTTCATTAATTTTATATCCCCCAAAAAAGTTGGAACTGTGCCAGAATGTTCCACTACACTGAGGTATCTTTTTCTTCTTTTATCAGGTACAAAATAATACTGTCTGCAAATAAAGCCAACTTTTCTTGGTTACCTTACCAATTATATCATTAAATTTCTGAGTCCTTTATTTTCTTTGCCAATGCTTCTACATATAATGTAAATGACATGAGAAAAAGAGGATACCCCTGTCTGTTCCTGTCTTCAGACATATGTCATCTGACAGGAACCTTCCCACTTTGAATTTTGTCCCTGACCCCTTACATATACTCTTAATTAACCTTAATATTTTATCAGGTAATGCAAATGGTTCTGTTGCCCTACTCATAAAATCCAAGCTGACTCTGTCAAATGATTTCTCTGTATCACAACAGCAGTATTTTCTTATATTCTGCTTTTGTCTGGATCATCATTGTTCTATTAATATTGTCAAATGTTTGCCTCCCCATGACAAAACCACATTGATCCATAGCTATCAATTTTGGTAACATATTTGACATTATTTTAGCCACTATAGACATAAACACTTCATAATCATGGTTTAAAAGTGAAATAGGCTATATAAAGCTAGATCTGATGTATCATTACTGTCTTTAGGTATTACAGCCACCACAGCTTTTTCCAGGATGTTGATACTTCCCCTCCTTTTAAAATACTGTTAAACAACACCTTCCAGATCTTTATCCTTTTTTCTTTCCTAGCTTCCAAACATCCACCTGAGTACCATCTCTTCTTAGAGACTTTCCTGAAAATTGATTATATATAACCATTTTTATCTCATATCCTCCCATCTTAACTGTTAATTGTTGAGCCTCATCTACTTTAGCATACTTAATTCTTCCATAAATATTTCTATTTATGCTTTTTCTTGATTTCCCAATTCCTCTGCTTTATACACATTTTCCGAAAATTTCTGAAATATCTGTAATACATCTGTAAGATCACTGATTATTTTTCTTGTTATAGGCTTGGAAAGTTTGGCAACAATCCTTTCTACTTTCTGTTGCCTAAGTCACTATGCTAAATGTTTTTTTGTGTTCTGGAGTTATTATAAAAACAGTTGCTTAACAGCAATCTTTCTAATTACATATTATCCATGTTCTCCCTTATTTTCTCTTTAGCACCCTGCAGTTGTTCCTCTACTTGTTCTGTGAGAATCTCCTTATTCTGTAATACTTTAACCTTTGTCAGCTCCTTTAAATAATTCTTATAACTTCTTGACCATATCTAATTTTTATTTTGTTTTTACAATAATTTAAACTCCACTTTCATTTTATCCCACTCACTAGCCATAACTTCTGGATTACATTCTATCTTCCCTAATGCCTCCAGAGTAATTTCCACTACCCATTCTGTAAAAATTCCTCTATTTTTAACAGGTAGGCAGGGAGGCACCAGTATCTCATTTTTACTTTATTACCCTGCATTGTTAACTCAGTTATTATTGGCACATGATCTGAAATAGTTACTGGATGTGTGTCAAAGTTCTCAATTAAATGTACATGTTCATGTGAAATATAATTTCTCTCTAGTCTAGCCCAGTTATTATATCTTGGGAAATAATATGTAAATTCTCTCAGAGTTCTTACTACTGAATTCACATCTTCCATACCAAATATATTCACAAATGTCTTCAGATATCTACCCTCTTTTGTTATAGTTTCTCTTCTAAGGCTCCCAGATACATCCTCATTGTTGCAAATTAAATTCTAGTCTCCATCTATATGTAGTATTCCCTGCCCAAATCTGATTTTTTTCTCCCCAAATTTTCTTAAGTGCCATAATAGTAGTTTTAAATGGAATATAAATACATGCCAACATAATCCGCATCCCTTGCCAGTAGCCCCTTAATACTGCAAATCTATCATTATCTTTTCCCTCTTCTATCATTATTGGAGTTCCTCTAGTAATTAATATAAGTACGCCTCTTTTCCTTTGTCCCTGATATTCTGCTGAATATCCATCCTGAAATTCTTTCTTTATCAAATTCACATGCTCACTTCTTTCCAGATGTTTCTCCTATACCATTGCTATTTGCACTCTGCATTTCTTAATATACTTAAAATATTCATTCCTTTTTGTCTAAACTTGTGAGACCATTCACATTCCAGGATAATATGGAAAGTGTCGCCATTATGATAAAAAGTAATTATTCCCACCTATTATGTATGACATATTTTTTAAATGTCTATTTACAACTTTTGTGATACATGCACCCACCAATGTTTAGCAGGTTGATCCTTATTTTTTCTTAACATCTCCATTTTAACCTATGTCACATTTTACAAGATTTTTTATTTTAATGAAAATCTTCAAAATAAAAAAACATCCAGAACACCCCATAACATGTTAACACAAACACACAAAATTCTGTACATCTTCAAATAATGAAGTTTAACCCTCCTAATGGGAACAATTGTCCAAAATAGACAACTGTAGACATAGACCTTATCTAACCTAAATTTGAGGTTATCCATGCTAAGACAACAATATAGCAGTAATCCATTCACAAATGAGTAGGAACAAGAAATCAACAACTTTAGCTCTGCAATACAATTTTGTGAATAAGCAAACACCAGCTATCCACTGTGTACATCAGACTTATATGCAGCCTTAAGTCATGAAGACACGTGCGAAGGACAAGGCACTGCAATAATTATTTGCACATGGTGGAAGGGGGGGTGGGAGGGGAAGGCTGACACCAAAGTAGTGAGTGTGTATGAGTAAGAAACACATGTATCTCTCAAAGTATGGAGTATTCATGGCCACTAACAACAGATGTACAGCACTCAACAGTACCATTTAGATAGTTTGCATGTGTGTAAAGTGGTATGGGCAAGTGAATTATTTTTTCTGTGTGTGTGTGTGTGTGTGTGTGTGTGTGTGTGTGTGTGTGTGTGTGTGCGTGTGTGTGTGTGTGTGTGTGTGCGTGTGTGCGTGTGTGTGTGTGTGTGTGTCAGCATGAACACAATAAAGCACATAGCATCTTGGATAGGTGTGAGAAGTGCATGGTAGACTACTGAGTTTAACATCATTGCATCCATCCAGGAGAACTACCTCTGCCAGGAGTTGCACTGCTACTTCCATGGCACTGGCTAGAAGTCAGGGTGCTGCCTGAATGTGAGTGATGTCTGTTGGATGAGCTCTCATCAGAACTACACCCAGAACCATAACCCCATTGCCTACCACATCTGGGTGTGAACGCTGCAATCACTGATGGAGCATTAGATATAGTGTCACTGCAAGAGTGTGATCATTCATGGCCATATCTGCTAGCATCAAAAGATGTAATGGCTCTCTAACCATGTGGATGTGCACTTTCCCCAACAGACATTCCATCAGAGAAACTACCCCAATCCAGCATTTCATTCATCCTGTCCAAGGATCTGCCCACATAGTTCAGGGAGTCACTCAAATCAGAATGAATGACATCTAGTAATCACACTATTTCTTCTGAGTACTTGGTGGAACATGCCTGTGCCTCTATTATGGCCCTGTACATATGTCTGGTGGCACATAATGGCATACCAGCTTCAGGAGGAGACTGGACAGCAGGCCTTCTCCAAGCATCCCTACCAACCCTCCTGTGTGGCATCATGCCCTCATAATGGCTGCCAGGAGAGGCAACTGGCTCTGCAACCAGAGTAACCACACTAGCTTGATCAACTGTGTCAAACTCAACCTGTCCTATATCTGAGATCTCTGTGTCCCGGGAATGCGTAAGCATGTTGACTGTGTCCAAAACATGGGCAGGGGATGTGAGATTCACAATCTCAGTGTCAGACTGGCCCTCTGCACCCCCAGACTGTGCCTGTTTATCACTATCATCATCAAAATAGGCTACTGATATCTGACATTGACCATCTGCTGCCATATCCTGCCTCAAGCAGATTGGTCACCTCTACCTCTCCCTAACAGAAAAGCTCCATGGTGATGTAAGGCTTGGATAATGACCTCATTTTCTGAATTACTGTATGGTGGCTTACAAGGTACAGATGTCTTCTTGGGTACCAGATCCCTGTATGAGAAGAAACAGAAAACAGACACAAAAATTAAATATATAATTAACAGACCGGATGGCTGTGAGCTTAGGTCTGTGTGACTGTATGTAACCAGCATGCACACAAACAATATCTATGAGTTAAGTATTGCATGATTACATTCAGTTAGTTCCTCTAATCCCCCCTCCCCAATCTCTCCCAACCAATCCCCCACCAACCTCCCACATGACAAAAAAGTATATTTAAAGCTCAGTTATCAGCACAAATCTTGTAACTCTTCTCTAATGGAGATAACACAGATTTAAACTTTGTAATACATTGCTGCATTAACAGTAACAATTATAAATGCAGCATTAAAAAAGTAACACCAAAATATTTTAACTGACACATCCACTGCTGTGGAGTTCAGTCCTGTAGAAATACAAAACAAGAACACTGTTTTCTTTTCCTGATAACACCAGTAAAAACACCAGACTTACACACTACACCTACATACTTACAATAAAATCATATGCAATAACTGTGATAACATGACATACAAAATAAAATAATAAATTGGTCATGTAGCATTTAGTAGCATAATTATAGAAATGTAGACATTGCTATGGCAAAAGGATGGAATAAAAGTAAATGGATCACTACACTTTACCTTTAAATATTAAACTAAAAGCATTAAGAAATATTAACATAACTTGACAATAAAACACTGTAAAAATAGATAAGTATCCCAAAGTCCTGTTTTACTAGCAGTATTGAGCTCTGTGTTTCAAAGCACTCTCCCCAGTACTATACAAAGGCATTAGCTACATGATTACCTTTATATATAGTGCAAAGTCAGCTATTTGAGCATTGTAGGTATGCAAATGAGATGTCAAACCATTAACACTCCTTAATACCACAATTACTGGCCTTTAGTAGGAAATGTTGTTCATATTAAAGAAGTGTTTTAATAATTGTTTGAGCTGTTATCATGAATGTGCAGCTAATGAAAGAATGCACCAGGCAAAAAGAAAGGTATACACCCGCAACAACTGCAGTCTTTGTTTAATATCATGTGAGTACGTTTATGCTAACTGTTGGCAGCATCCCAATCATTCAGACATTCACAGTCAAATGTGAAAGAACAATTTTCATAACTTGTTTGTGATGTACTTTCAATGTGACTTAGTACAATGTCACAGTATCATGATATCTAAACTCTTTATCATTTTGCTAACATGTGTATTTGTCCCTGGCAACTGCGGGAAATAGTGTGAAATTATTGCTTTCAATATCCTTTGTTTGAGGGTTGAAATCTATGCAGGTCCCTGTTGCAAAATAACACATTTGGTCAAACTGAAAGTCATTAAATTATATGTACAATTGTTCACTGATGTTGTCAACAAGTGGATAGCTATGGTGATCACCCGTGACCCTCCAGCAAATTCCTGCAATCTTTTTCCTGTGTGCTACCTTCTGCTTGTCAGCCCCATTTCCACCACTGCCCTATCCACCCTTTTTTCACACATTTATTCTGGTAAAAAAAAAAACAGATTCACATACAGCACACACACATGGCCATAAATGTCCCATGGAAAAGCCTTTACTTTATGTCCTTGTAATTTGCCCAGAGTTTGGCATAGACCAGCAATGTTGAGTGACAGTGAATGCTGTTTAACTTATTATTGCAAAAGTTGAAGATTTCAATCTAATCTCTAGTAGTCTGGTTACTATCATGCAAATATGCTTAAGTCCACTGTGCAATGGGAATAAAGAGTAAAAACAGACTAAAGGCAGTAATGTGGAACAGTTAATGTAACATTTATTAAGCTGCTAGATGCATTAAGTTCATTTGTGGTGTGCTAAGATAATTACCCTGCTTGTAGCTTAATGTTTCAGCATAGTGTCATGGGTTCAATTACAGCTGTATCTCAGTTTATTACTTTTTGACAGTTTATAGTCCTATCATATAATTACTTACAAACCTCTGTCCTATCATATATTTACTTGCACACCTCTGTATTTCCTTAACATAACATTGGAAGAGTGAAGCAAGACATGATTTTCAAAAACATTGCAGCCCCAACAGAAAGACATAGGGCCGGATTCACGAAACCTCCATGTAAGACTTAATATGTCTTACTCGGAGGCTGCAGTTGAACGGTATGACATCAGCATGCCATGTATATTCATGAGGGCATGCTGAATCATACCCTAGGCTAACACGGTCCATGTAGGAAAGTAGGGAGCGTTTCCGAATGCCGAGTACTGCAAAGGGACATGCCTCCAGAAGAGTCAGAGGCCTGAAGGTAAACACCCATGAGCGAGTCCTTAGAAATGTCAAGGAACACAACACCACACATCCCCACAGACTAAACCCTACTGAAAATGTGTAAAACGTAAAAATAGCAGTTTCATTTTTTTTTTATAATTTCAAAAATGTTTGCCCGCATTTGCGCCCGTTTGCGCGGGTATGCCCTTCGCTCAGCCACAGTTAGCAGACATTGAAAAGCATATAAGATCTACATATGCAAATTAAAGTCAAGTAGCAATAGTGTAGCGGTAGAGATGTTGGCCGAAGAGGAGGTAGTCATGGTTCGAGCCCCCACAGCATCAATCACCATTTTTATTTAAATAAGTATGAAACAATCCCCTGACATATATATATATATATATATATATATATATAAAACTATAATTTAAGTAAAATGTAATGAAATGGGCCATGTATTTGTGAAGAAATCCGACAGAATAATTTATAAAAAGGATTATAATTGCCCATAGCTGAGCAACACTTTAGCAAGCTGAATATGAGTGCCCGTAGGTGAGCAGTGCTTTAACAAGCTGCATATGAGTGCCCGGAGGTGAGCAGCGCTTTAACAAGCTTAATATGAGTGCCCAGAGATGAGCAGCACTTTAACAAGCTTAATATGAGTGCCTGGAGGTGAGCAGTGCTTTAACAAGCTTAATATGAGTGCCCGTAGCTCAGCAGTGCTTCACCCAGCGTAATATGAGTGCTCATAGCTAAATAACGCGTTACCCAGCGTAAGCCGTTTGCGCGGAGCTGCGCAGTGCGCCAACCAGTTTACCAGCAGGCAACATTGGGCAAGCTGTATCAAAGCCGCCTTTACACAGACACACCTCCTAGCCTGTCTAGACAGTAGTAAAATAAAAAAGCAATGCCAAGGGTCGAACCCGGGATACTGTGCACCATAGTCAAAGTACTGAACCACTAAGCCATGACAGTTGTACTGAGAAATACAGTATTAGCATATATATAGGAATGAATGAAAATAGATCCATGACAAAGCAGGTTTGCTTTAAGCTGATAAATATCCAAAATGGCCAATCACATATAAGTGCGGGAAAACCAGCATATATAAGCCCCATAGGTGGGAATACACACCATAACTGATTGTGGTACTCATTTGCAGTCAGGATGGCAGGTGCAGGAGAGGGAAATCACTTTAGAGCACAAAGGTGGGGTGTTGAGGAGTCAAAATATATGGTTTGGCTCCTAGTCCATGATCATGAAGCACAACTCATGCAGGGCCAGGTTTAATGGGGAGCGTATAAGGCAGAGGCATGGAACCAGTTGGCACATGATCTCACCAGTACCACAGGCATTTTGAGGACTGGTGAACAGGTCCATCACCACCATGCGGACCTGAAGCCACGTAAGGAGGACCAACTGAACCGTTGGATCCAGGAGGCCCGCCAAATGCCCAATGCCCCACTACTGAGTAAGTATACATGTAATTATGTATGTAAGAAATGCTATCCTAGCCTATAGTATGGAGAGGTATGTTCCAATATTCCTTCATTTATATTACAGCTGCAGGTGTTCGTTCCGCGAATTGGCAAGCCTATGCTGATAGGCTGCTGAGGTTGCGCCACCAGGCAGGTTAGTAATTATTTAGCTGGTATTGTTATAGAATATAAGTGAGACAGATTGTAAAAGAGTTCAGTGTTGTAACCCAGTAATAAAGGTGAAATAAGCCTAGAATAAAGATTGTGCTAGTATTGTAAGATTAGATAAGTGATGCAGCCTGGAAAAGAGTGTATTGCAATCCAGTAATAAAGATTAAACAAGTCTCAAATAGAGTTTCCACCTGTATTGTAATATCAGATAACTGCTTCAGCCTGAATGGTAATCAATCAACAAAGGATAGACAAGTGTCGAATACATCCTTGTAAATTCTGCCATATGAAATAAGTGAGTCAGCTGGAAAGGATTGTTGTAACCCAGTAATAAATGTTAATAAAGCCTAGAATTAAGTACCATTCTGAAATGTAAATATAAAATAAGTGAGAGAGTGTGAGAAAGACAGTTTGAAGCTACCAAGAAAGCTGTAATACGTATGGAATAAAGGTATACTGCAGTCACTACATAATGAAATGAATGAGACAGCCACAGCCAAAGAGTGTAATGTCTTAAATAAAGTACAGAACCTGGACTGTGACCGTCCCACAATTTGGATATGTTGCTGTAACCTTGCATTATGGAGATAGTATGGTTGTATGAAATGCTGAACATCCACAGTTGTCTAGACCCATGTAAATCAAATGTAGCAGGATGCTGTACCTGAACACAGCCAGATATGAACATATATGAATAAAAATGGAATGTATATTAATGTAGCAGTAACATCCCCATCACCAACATTCTTAAGGTTACATACAGGAAACTGTACTAATACATGTAGGGGATATATATCTGCATCTACTAGGAATGTACAGTATATGTATAGGTAGTGTAAGTTGTTAATGTAATATTTCTCCACCCTACCCTATTTTTCACAAATTATGCCATTCCACACCAAACTGGGTATGTGTATTCACAATTAATTCCCATGGACATTTGTCCTGTTGGTTCATACATATCTGCATGTACGTTGATGCATGTGCCCTGTTCACATATCCAAACCTGATGGCCTGTTGCCACCAATCAACCCTGCATGCTGTTGGAATGTGCACTGTTGTTCAAAACATGCATGTGTTATGCTTGCTGCTCAATGTTCGGAATTCATGGGTGTTTGGTTAATGGGAATACTGATGCATGCTGTTACAACTAATTTTGAATGGTGTTGTTTGTTACTAACCCAAAATGCCATAAAATACTACTAAACATAGGACAACAGGGAAGGTGGGTTCCAGCGGACCCACCTCTCCCACCTCAGCTGGCGAGTGCACCTGGCACCAGTGCCCAGGCCGGGACCTCCTCCTCTGGTGGCCCTGTGCCACTTTCGGGTGGAAGCGCTGCAGGGGATGGGGCTTGTCCCCCCTCTGCAAGTGTGGCCGGAGGAGAGCCTCCACTCACCCTCTATAGGGTCCGGTCTGTGGTGCGTAGTGAGATCAGGCGTTCTGTGACTGATCCCCTATGCCAGCTTGAGGTGAGAGTGGAGCAACTCATGAGTGTGCCTGCCTGTCCTATCCAGCCCCCAACACAGCCCTGGCCTGGGCTGTGAAGGTGCAGTGGTAACTGCCCATGGGTGGGGATCTCAGTTCCACTGTTGCCATCTGTGGGCTCATGGGCTCGCGATATCCAAACATCCGCCCCCGTCAATTGTGTTTACCCCCCACATGTGTCATACTCTGGCTCTGTATGCGTCTTGTTTGTCTTGTCTGTTAACCTCCCCAACCTACCTCCCCAAATATACCTACTTCCTGTACCTCACATTCCACTCTCACCTGAAAAAAAATAAAAAAAGGGCACTCTGTTCCCACAAAAAAATTATGCCCCATACATAGCTGCCCAATTCACACACATGTCCGCTGGACATGTAAACTGATAATTCTAATTGGCAGTACAACATATGTTGTTGTCCTCACTCCTCTCTCAGGGGTGGAAGGTTTCAAATTTCACACCAAATTTCAAACATATGCACAGCTGTTGCTGGTAAAGAAGTGGGCAGCTATAGACCTTCCCTACACCCATCCTGCACATCCTGAGCTGGTTTCCCTACTGTCTTTCCCTCTTTGTGCCCTCTTTTTCACCACTTTCCTATTTCCCCATTTTCTTTTCTTTAAAAGAAATTAGTGTGGGTGTTAGTGGGAATAAGCACTTTTAAGCCTTAGTCAGCGGGTGTGCGCTTGTGTGTGCTTAGCTAAGTGTAGATAAGCGTAGCTAAGCGTCGCGCAAACTCGCGCAAACCCGCTTACAACTGCTTAAAAGTGCCTTAGTCACTCTTTATGACAAGGCCTGTAGTCTGCTCATCAGCAAAATAAAATACCCCTGTCAGTCTCGAACCCCGGCCTTGGAAACACTAGTCTGCATGAATTACCACTGAGCCACAGCAGATATACAAGAACTTGGTGCTGAAAGAAATATATCATGAAATACAAGGAGTGAATGTAAAGGGAAAATAGGAAGGCCATTACACAAAGTTTGTTCTGTGTATCTTTACTGGCAATTCTTGTGGAATTGCATTACATTAGTGTGAGAAGAGAAACAGCCATGCTAGTAGGTAATAATGTTACAGTAGCACCTTACAAACCCCACACAGTATCAGAGCAGGATGAACACTGCCATATTTGAATAGGTAAGAGGCCAGACCTCCCAACTGTGACTGATTTACAGGGATGTCCCTGATTTGCAAACAACTGTTACCTGTGCCCCGCTGACTCCCTGTGAAATGTACTAACAGTAGGCAGAAAGGTGGGGAATCCCACGTAATGGTAACTGTCAATAAGTTAAAGTAGACACTACTTGCATGTCAGAAATGGTGTAGTAATACATATGCTCAAAATACCCCACAGTCACAACTGCAGAATATCTGAAATATATCATGGGTGTATCCCACTGATATGTACCTTTCCCTGAGGCTGGTCAAATATATACCTGAGAGTATCTGAGGCCTGCAAGTGTCAGAAACACACAGGCATATCAGCCTGTCTGCTGTTACATACTCTGCGAATAGCTGTAGAATTACTTCCACAAGCATGCCGTTATGTAGGAGTACAACACAGAAATATCAAAGGATGTAGCCATCTAACATACTAATGACAGTATAGCAGTTCACAAGCACTGTATGTGCCTTATATTCATAATTGTTAGTACAATATACTTAGTTGTCCTCACCCCTCTCTGAGGGGTGGAAGGTTTCAAATGTCACAGCAAATGTCAAACATATGTACAGCTACTGCAGTAAAAGAAATGTGCAGCTATGGACCTTCCCTACACCCAGCCTGCACATCCCTAGCTGGTGTCCCCACTGAATTCCTGCTTCCTGCTTACAACTGTTTAAAAGTGCCTTATTCACTCTGTATGACAAGGCCCTAGTACTGTTCAGCAGCAAAATAAAATACCCCTGTAAGTGTCAAACCCCAGACCTTGGGCTCACCAGATTGCATGAAGTGCCACCAAGCCACAGCAAACATATAAGAACTTAGTGCTGAGAGAAATATATCATGCATTACAAGGAGTGAATGTAAATAGAAAATAGGAACGCCATAGCAACACATTCCAGTAAAGACAAATATCAGGCATTCAATGAGTGAATGTAAAGGGAAAATACAAAAGCCATAGCAACACATTGCAAGAACTACTGTTGTATGCCAGTTAATCCTCAAATCCCACAGGTAAGTACATACTCCCATGTAAACAGTGTTAGCATTAGCAGGTGTGAGTTAACATACACACTGAGAAGAGTGAATTGGAAGAAGCAACAGTCAGGTTTCAGTACAACATGCATTTCAGTGGCTACAACACAGCGTTAAATATGAGAGATATACCAACCCTCTGACTCACACAACAGTGTCCACAGCAAACCAGCATGGTCCCCACCTTGCAAAACTGAAAGGCCTATGCCTACCTAACCTATCATTTTATAGCAGTGTCCTGAAATCACAGTGAGAACTGCAATTACCACACAGCAGGCTGCATGCAATTACTAAATGCTGGCCACCAATTGGTGCAGAGGCCATCACATGCACATGTGCAGATACCAACAAAAGCAGCCTGTACTGCCAGTCCACACATGCAATAATATCATTGCAGCAACTGGAGGGAGAGAGAGAGAGAGAGAGAGAGAGAGACAGAGAAACAGAGAAACAGAGAAACAGAGAGACAGAGACAGAGACCAAAAATAAAAAAATAAAAAGCAAGCCAGCCAGCAAGCCAACCATCAAGCAAGCCAGCAAGCAAGCCAGCAAGCCAGCAGAAAAAAAGCTGTCAGAGACAGAGGTAATGTAAGCTACATAATCTAATAATCTACATACTGTGAACCCTCCATATGTGTTAGCAGTCTGTATCTAAATGTATATGCAGATGTGCATAGGGCAAGGGACATACTGCAACTGTTAGTGAAGGCTGGACATACATATGTAGTTGAAGGTTGCTATGTGCACATATCAATGTAGGTTGTAGTGTGTGGCATTGAAAACAGCATGCAGTGCAGGTATATGTCATGTGGTGGTGAACTTCTGTGGGACTGAGCCAGTGAGGCCTGCTACAGCTATACGGCCTGAGGACAGCATAATGCATAACACTGTACAATATCATTACAGAATGGTATGTCTCACAACTGTTTCAGAAGTGATATTCCCACCATGAAAGGTGGGCAGTCTATGTGCCTACATGTGCATGTATATGTACAGCAATGGATGTTTAGAAGTGTGTGCATATATATATATATATATATATATATATATATATATATATATATATATATATATATATATAAAGAGAGAGTGAGAAAGGGGGACATGGGGGCAGATGTACTGCAACAGGTGCCTGGTGACCAAGGCATGGACTGAACACCATTGTTGATACTGCAGTACCATACCTCATTCCAAAACATGTTACCCACTAACTACCACATAGGTGGTTGCCCGCCTACCACTGGAGGTGTCAGAAGGGAACATGGGACACAGGTGTACAATAGCCTCCCTTTTGATATCTACAATGGCACACTAGTCTTGTAATCCCTGTACATGGTATGTGTCATCACAAAAGTTGTGTCAGCTAGGGAAATGTAAGTCAGTGTACCCCTCTACACCTCACAATGTCCTATGCAGTATGTACCTCCCATGAGAACTACAGCAAGTGGAAAGGCCACAGACATAACTAACAAAGACTGATAATGCCCTCAAACACATTCCCTATGCAGACTGACTCTCAAAACCACAGCTAGAGTTCCTTGCATACTTCTTACACAGAGGTTACCACTGCTGGACATACACAGTTATGTCACACCCATACCAGTTGGCCAACCACCATGGCAACACCTCACAATCCGACCAGCCTACATGACCTAGGGCCCTAATCCTTGTCACCGCACTAAACAGCACATGCTGGAGGTACAGATTTCTATACACAAATATGCCATACCCTGGAGTAAACCACCCAGCATTAACAAACAAGGCTCCTTATTAGTAGATGTCATACATACCCCTGATGAATGTTATGGAGATAGGTAATATGCCCTGTGAGTCATCTCTGTGTAACCATTTCACAGGAGCAAGTAAAATCACATTACATGTGTCCCAAAGGGCAGGGTAGCATATGGCTAGGCTGCCCTAGGCCCAGGGCCAATAGCATAGTACCTACCTATGACACAATGCACACACACATGTACTCAGTGCAATACCAGCTATGTGACGTTGAATGAGTGTGACACTGATTGTGTGCAAGGTCTGTAAAGGTGTGATAGCTTAGTGTGAGTTTGTGTCTGTCATGGTAGTTGGTGTCCTTGGTGTGAGGCCAGAGAAAGATGTGTCAGTTATCAGGATGCAAACATTGTAGATTGGCATATGTTGTGCTGTACTTCTCTGTGTACGACTGCGGTGTCCCATCGTAGGCAGAAGCAATACATGTATGCTCAGTAAGTGGTACTGCTGTTGAATCCAGCTCACATATTGTAGTACTGTTGTACTACCTGATGTTTTAGGCCTAAACATTACAGTATGGTGTATGTTCACATTCCCTGGTAACACTGTCTGGTGTGTTTCCTGTAGTCTGCACAGATTACATACCTCATGCATAGGTATCTGTAAGTAGGGGCACACAGTACTATAAGGTACACAGTTAATGCTCATCTGTGTTGTCATACATTTGTGTGTTGTATGTATGTGTAATGTGTGTGTAATGATGCCTGTACCATGGCTGCAATCACATGTGTGTTACAGGGTATGTGTGTGTACCTGGCAGCATGTATACTCTGTGACAGCAGTATGCTGGCTATAGTAACAACTGTGCACATATGTCAGGTAGGGGTATGGCATCAAAGACTAGGGTGGATTACCATTGAAACTGTAAATGTGCATTGCATTCATTGCATGGGATGACAATATTCTTCATCCATTAGCTTGATACATACCCCCAGTGTGAGGTTGTGCATTGTATCCCACACAGTGTGCCAAATGCTTGTGTATACTAGTTTGTTGTATGGAGTGTGGCAGGCACTGTCAGACAGTTGTGGGCTGAGCACTGACATGTGGTATTGAACATGTGTCTCCCCTGATAGACAGACATATGCTATATATGGCAGTTAAGTGATATCAGTACATTAGAAGATTGTGTGCCACATGACTTGCTCACATATATTTCTTTTCCTTCCAGGGTGATGGTGCATCAGCGAAACCAACTTTATACAGCAGCAGAGGATCAGGAGATCCACCAGAGCATGGTGCAGAATTACTGTGTGCTGTTTTCCAGGACCAGCCAGAACCAGCATGAGAGGGCTGCACTGTGGCAAGATCTTGTCTGTCGGGTAAATGACATAGGCATGCATAACCGGACATATGAGCAGGTACGCCATCACTGCAGTGATTTACTAGACATGTCCGGCAGCGTGCATCTGGTATCCACAGACAACAGCTTGCCACAGGCGGTGGGGTACCTATCCACCCCCCCTCACCAGTGTGGAGGAGCACCTCCTAAGTGTTGTGGCTCCAGGCCAACAACAGCAACATCCACAAACATGTGTCATCATGGAAGCCGGAGCCACCCAGCATGTTGAAATGGAGCGTGCAGGTAACATGCCATATCTGTAGTTGACTGTTCTCTGTACTGGTAGTTTATGCGTGTGTGAGATGTGTACTGTTTGTGTAGCTGTTAACCTGCCTATTCTTCTGCAAGATTGATATTCTGAGCATAATCTGTACACCTGTGAAAGCCATCTGTTGTACTACTGTACTTTATCATACTCACAGTATCAATGGCACAGTTGTGGCCACTGGCAATCACTCTCATATTTTTGCAGGTCCCTCTGGAGTGACAGCAAGGCAGCCAATCCATGCTGGTGAGTGTGTCATAACAATACTATTGCTAATGACATGTGCATGTCATATGGAGGTGTAGTCTGTGCACATGTAACACACCTACGCATAATGCATGCTCTGCATGTTTGCTGTGAGACTATGCATATCCCATTATTCTCAATAGCTGCCTCACTCACATGCAATGCACAGAGCATGACACACATGTGTGGCAACACAGTACTGGACATTGTGTAGGCATACCTGATACAGATGTACACAACACACACATGTTTGGCATACACACTACACCTTAGCCTACTACACACGTCCAATTATGACACCTGCTGTATGGCCACCCTTCAGTATCCCACGTATCATCTACGCAGCACACATAATATACCTGAGGGGTAGAGGCCTATCATGTCTTTGTGCAACAGTCTTGAACAAATAATACATTTATGTTAGGCAATGCTCACTATTGGCCACCTTACAAACCCATGTAACAAGTGGCTGTGTAATTGTGGATGTAGTCATGTTACTGCACGTCAGGTACAGCATGCTAGCTGCCTGTCTGGCACACATTATTATTGTTGACTGACCACAAGAAGCATGTTGATCATGGCTCACGTTACTACACCACATCCAGTTCTGCCGACCACAAAAGTACACATAGCAGTCATTGCATAGCACCATCATGTGTTTTGTGTGTGTGTGTGCGTGTGTGTGTGTGCAAATATATGCACCCACAGCTTGTAACACTTGCACAACATTGTTATGTCCTTGTACACATTGTGCCCCAGGGTGGAGACAATCACTGAACAACTACACACAAGCATCAAGTACACGTATACTGTTATTAACAAGGGCTGTCTACACTTGCACTGCATGTTCCTGTGCAACACATAATCTGCATGCTGACACGTGTGCAGTGATGTTTTTCCTTGTGATACTGTCACCCACCCTAAAACAGTATTGTGTATGTGTTGGATTGCAGGTGTGTCTGTGTTTGTATCTGCTGTACTGAGGAGTGTGCCTGTGTGCTTGTGTGCCTGTGTGCCTGTGTGCTTGTGTGCCTGTGTGCTTGTGCGCCTGTGTGCTTGTGCACCTGTGCGCCTGTGTGCATGTGCACCTGTGTGCATGTGTGCATATGCACCTGTGTGCATGTGTGCATGTGCGCCTGTGTGCATGTGTGCATGTGCGCCTGTGTGCATGTGTGCATGTGCGCCTGTGTGCATGTGTGCATGTGTGCATGTGCACCTGTGTGCATGTGTGCATGTGCGCCTGTGTGCATGTGCACCTGTGTGCATGTGCGCCTGTATGCATGTGTGCATGTGCGCCTGTGTGCTAATATCATGTACACATTTGTAAACTGTGTTTCCTATCTTCCTCTCACAGGTTCTGATGTTGCTCTGGTGGAGTGCAGCAGGGAACCTGAAGCAACTGCTGTGGATAGTGATTATGATGATACATGTGTAATGGCACAGGGAGGTGTGACAGGGTCTGTCGTTGGTCAGCCAATTGACACTACACAGCAGTCAACCCCAGCAATGCGCACAGTCATCCTGCCGATACATCCATTATCACCAATGTCCTTAGCTGAGGGACAGCATACAGTGGGCATTGACCAGGGTAGTGTGGTATCATTGGCACATGCATCCCCTCACAGCAGCCATGGCCAGATTCCTGACATGGCACCACACAGGCAGATGTCCAGGGGTTCTCATGGGAGCATCCGTGGTCGTACTGCCCCTGTCAGACGTGCCCACAGAGGTCTTTCAACCTCAGCTATGTTCCGGGCTGTAATGCAGGCACAGGCATGTATGGAACGGTACACCAGACAGTGTCTGAGGGAGCTTAGAGCACATCGCACCGCTATGAATGACACTATGCGTGACGTTGTGTCTGCCATCCGTAACATCAGCGAGTTCATTGATAGACGTTGGGGGGAACACATTAGATCTCTTCCACAACTACATGTCCAGGAGCCAGGACAGTGCAGGACGGTTGAGGCATTGACGTGGATGTATGCCAGCAACATTATCAGCTGGCAGTCATTGCAGATGACAACAAACCTGCAGCCGCTCCCATAGTGCCAGTACCAGCCCCAGCAATGCTGGGTCTGTGCTGTCATTAGACCGTCCGAGAAGACCTCATGCACGTGGCTCTGGACAGTCCCAGCAGGGACATCTGTCCAGTCAACAACCCACTGCTTCTGATGACAGTACCCAGTCTGGCTTAGTACCTGATACTGTCGTAGCACCCCTGCCAGGCACAGGTACCGTGTCCATGGCCAGAGACAGTGATCTGTATGACCTGGCAGGTACAGTCTGTGGCTGTCCACAAACACCCGTATATAGCAGCCACGTCGTGGAACTCTGTGCATGCATACACACACACACATAATGCTAACATCTAGGGCTAACACATACACACACACATTGCAGCAACTATGAGCATGTTGCATTTTGTTCAGCTATGGTCTACTTAAACCAGGCTTGTCCAACATTGCTGTCTATTCAGCAACTTGGGTGGACATTGCCAAACATTACTCCACATTGACCACAGTTGTACTAGTTGGTGTGTGTGATTCTGTTCATAGGTTCATACTAGGCTATCTGCCCTTGGGCATTTATAATCCTAGCCAGAGTGTTTGGCTTTCAACACACATTTTAAGTGGAGTTTGCCATGACATTTTTCAAGGTTAGTATACTGTGCCTTTGTCTAACAGTGACATAGAAGTGATACCCAGGGTAAACCTACAATCTCCCATCCACTCATCAAGATTCCTCTTGAAGAGAGTCAGAGGGACTCTGGCTAACCTGGAGTGGGGGTTTACTCAAGAGTGGGGGGAGCCTCTGGGTTATGAATCTGTCACTCCAGCATGTCCTATTTATTTCAGTCCTGAGGTTCAGGTCTCTTGAGCGCATAGCTTGATGGGATTCTGATTTTCCGAGGTGCAGCATGTCCATTGATTCCAGGTTGGACATGGCTTTATACATCAGACACAGATTGCCTCTGGGCAGGCGGTATGCCACTGAGTGGAGCTGCAGTTTCTTTAACCGGGCAGCGAATGGCATGTTTTTGAGCCCTTTGATCCTCCTGGTGAGGTACTTTTGTGGTCTTTCCAGCTGCTGCAGGTGTCTGATAAGGTACATCCCACAAGGGGCATTGTGCTCAATTATGGGCCTGATAAGGGATGAGTTAAGAGGCACGATGACCTCCCCTGATGTAGATGTAAATACCTTCATGATTAGGTAGGCTATATGAAATGTTTTTCTAAACACTTTGGCCACGTGGTTATCGAATGAGAGATTGCTATCAGCTTGGGTCCCCAGGTCCCTTATCACTTCTTCCATACTTAATGGGTTACCACCTATGTGGTAATTTGTGGGCACTTAGTTTTTGACAAAGGGAAGGACTATACACTGTTCTGTGTTTAGCTTGAGGACATGGCTCTGGCACCAGTTGTCTGTTTCTATGAGGCCCTATTGTAGGATGCTTGTGTCAGCTGGAGGGTTGATTATGGTGCCCAGTTTGCAGTCATCTGCAAACTTGTTCACCAACAGTCCTTCTGTGTTGGCCTGTACCTCTGAGAAATATATACCAAACAAGGGAGGTCCCAGGACTGAGCCTTGTGGGATGCCACTTGTAGCTGGTTTGGGGTCTGACATGGCTCCAGCATTTCTGACCATGTGGGTTCTGTCCTTGAGCCAGTTTGCAACCCATCTAGTGACATAGGGGTTTATATTGAAGCTGGTGATCTTATCTATGATGACCAAGTGGAGTACTGTATGTAAGGCTTTTGTCAGGTCCAGGTAGGCTGTGTGGACCACCTTCCCCTCATCAATGGCCTTGGTGACTGTTTTAAATGACTCAACCAGGTTTAAGAGGCAGGATCTTCCTTTAACAAAGCCAAACTGGGTAGGATCCAGTGTCTGTAGGTCCCCAATATGTTTATTTCTGAGGTCCATGATGATCCCATCCATAGCTTTGCAGACCAAGCTAGTCAGGCTTCTGGGGGAATAGTTTGCAGTATCCATTGAGGCACCACCTTTGTGGAGAGGGACCACTGTTGCTGTACACTGCTCTTTGTGTACATATCCTGTGGTAAGGCTGAGATTGAACAGTGGTTTTATGTTTGTGTTCAATTCTTCTTGGGGTTCATGTTGGACACAGCCCAGGACACCGTCTGGTCCCATTGATGCTGTGTGTTTTGCTTTGGTGAGGCTGGCTGTTACCTGAGAATCTGCGATGTCAGGGGGCCAGCACTCTGCTGGGATAGATATTTGCCCTTTTGGTGGGGGGGGGGGGTTGCACTGAACCTGTCAGCTCAGATGTTGGCAATGTCTGTGGGTTTGGTGTATTGTTTGTCATTTTGGACTACTTCTGAGCATATCTGGGGATTCACACACAGGTTCCTACCATAAGTAAAGAATGCCTTGTGATTATCCTTGGTGTCCTGTACAATTTTTATCTCAAAGATGGCCTTAGATGATTTTATGTGTGGCCGAAGTTTTTGAATAATACTGATCAGAGATGCCTTCCTTTTTTGGGATTTTGATCTATCATATAGTAGCTTCCTCCTGGTATTGTATGGTTTGTTTATGGCTGGGGTCCACCGGACAGGATGCCTTGCTTTGCAGGATTGGGTCTTGGTTTTATTTGGGATTGCATGATCCATGCATTCCTGAAGGTGTTCATAGAATGCATTTATAAAGGGTTATGAGGTCTGGGCCATATTTTCCACAGGCACAGGGGCTGTGAAGGATTTTACCTCAGTTTTGAGGAGTGTGACATTTGCTTTAGTGAATAATTTTCGCTGTGTTTTTCTGGCCATGGGCTGGGATCGGGATGTGAATATCCAGTGAGATTACTCTCTGGTCTGATCTTACCAGTGAGGGATACACTTCTGGGCTTGGGCATAGAGTCCCCATGTTGGTGATGATCAGGTCCAGTATGTTTTCCCCTGTTGTGGGAGTGGTAGCAAGTTGTTCCATAGCATTTTGGTTTATAAATTCTGGGAACCTTTGGGCTAGGGTGTTGGGGCTAGGGTAATGCTCCCAGTCTATGTTTGGGTAGTTGAAGTCGCCCAATATAATGGTGTTTGGGGAGACCTTCATATTTTCATGTGTTCTCCAGTCGGCCAAGTGTGGTTCCTGGGTTTAGGAGGGTGGTCTGTAGCAGACTATGAACTGGAAGGCGGTTTTAGCCACTGTTAGTTGCACATGGATAGTCTCCAATGCTTCATGCTGTGCCACCAACCTGGGGGTGTGGGTATCTTTGAAAAATATTGATACTCACCCTCCTTTTGTAGTTTGTTCCATGTTTTGCAGCTGTAAAGCATGGTATGAGGTGTAACCTGTTAATGCTAGGGTGCTCTTGGGAGCCTTGAACCAGGTTTCTGTTACTGCACAGATATCAACATTCTCCATGCTGGGGAGAGTTTGGACTGTGTGTATCTTGCAGTTTTGACTTCTGGCATTGAGTAGCATTACTTCTAGTTTCTTATCCCTTGTGATACCTATGGAGGTGGGTTTGTGTTTTCAGCCTTACCTAAAAAAGGCACTATGGGGGTGACAAGAGCCTTTGGCAATATCCAAAAGGCCACAGGTGATAGGTGAAATCCATCCCTAGCGAAGCATCATGTCTTGTCGAGCATGTCATCCCAGGCTGACAGGCATTGTATCCCCTTTCACTGACACCAATACTTAAGCCAATTGTTGTAATTGATCATCTTGTCTTCATATTGTGGCCTCATGTTTGGTGAGGGTAGGATGATACTCAAGGTCATCAAGTTTGTATATACTACATGGTGGTAAATGCTGTTTAGCACTACCTTACATTGCTTAACACATGGCAATCATGCCTCAGGTGGTCCTGCAGGGCTGCCTATGTCAGATGCACATACTGCACTCCCTATACATGTTTGGAAACAGGTAGTGTCAAGTTAGGCATCCCTTTTACTATATGTGCGAGTCAGAGAGAGGTATAATTTCCAGGGTTCCTAGTGAGCCAGTGTATGTGCTATGCTTTGCCTCTTTGCCAAGGCCAAGGCATACTGGGCACACCTCCTTCTGCCTACTGGGGCAGGCTCAGGTTGTTCCTCCTCCGAGTCACGCTCTGCCTGTGATGGCCTTGGCACTGGTGGGGGGCTATTTGGCCCAGGCCTATGCTGGTCCTGCTGCAGCTGTTTTTGCAGAATCATATTATGTAGCATAGCACATACCATGACAATTTGGGTACATGTAGTTAGTGAGTATTGCAAGGCTCCACCAGATGTGTCCAGGCACCGGAACCATGACTTGAGCAACCCAAACACATGCTCGATTACATTTCATGTTTGTGCGTGTGCCTCATTATGGCATTCCTGTTCAGGTGTGTGTGCGTTTCTGATGGGTGTCATCAGCCACGGCTCCAGTGCATAGCCAGCATCCCCCACTAAGTGACCATGTGGGATGTCCCCATTGGCAAATGTCTGGTACAGCTGTGTCAGATGCCAGATATGGGAATCATGGTAGCTTCCAGGGCAGCCAGCACACACATTCATTATTATGCCCTGGGCATCACACACGACCTGGCAGTTGATGGAGGGGAAGTCCTTGCGGTTAATGTAGGCCCTACCCCGCTCACCGGCTGGTGCTTTGATGCATATATGCGTGCAGTCTATTGCACCCACTACCTCAGGGTATTCTGCTATTTGCTGGAAGAGACGCATATTGCTGGCCAATACCTCACGGGAATTGGGGAAATATACATGATCACCGACATGTGCTGATATGGCATCCAGGAACTGGTGCAGTACCCTGGATGTCGATGCCTGTGATATCCCCATCATATCACCAGTTGGTCTCTGAAAGGTACCTGTTGCTAGTATTCTTAGGCCAACACATACCTTGGTTTCCACTGGGATGGGTTCCCCTCTGTTGGTTCTGTGTGTGAGGCGTGGCCTGCACAGCTCAACAATTTGCTGCAGGAGGTCTCTGTCCACTCTATAGTGCTCCACTATCTCCAGCTCATGTAACCTCTGGTAGGTGATCCTGGGCCTGTACGCTCTTCTCCATCTCCTCACTGTGGGTTGTCCGGCAGCATTTGCATTGTCACCACCCTCAGCATGTTGCATATGTTGCCTTATAACAGCAATGGCAGCCCCTAGCATTTTTTGTCTGAGTGTAGCTTTTTCAGTTTTCACTTCTAGTAGCTTGCTCCAGTGTTGCAGTGTCTCTTGAGAGAAACAAACTGCACTGTTGTTTGCAGAGTTTTAAGTGCTGGGCTGGGCTAGTGTTCTGCCTGTGTAATTGCCTGATTCTGAGTGTTTGCACCTGCTAGCTCTACTAGTATTCCCTGGTAGCTTCCTACTATTTGTTGTGCTTCCTTTTTCCTTTCTGTTTACTCAGGGGAGCAACACGCATACAAGCGGAAACACACTCACAGCAGCTCACACTCGCGCACACATGCTTAGACGGACTAAAACTTGCTTATTCGGGTTAAAACACACGCACACCAGCGCAAACATGCTTACAGGTCTTCCAACAGCCTTATACATGCTTACTCCAGCTTAAACGCGCGCACTCACGCTTCCACGCATGCACTCTGTCTTACTCGAGTTTACAGGCGCGCACACATGCACATACCCCCTCAGCAAGAAACTTTGGTGTTATCCACAGTATACACCTTCCATTTCTTGGCTTTCCCTGGCCTACCTGTTGACACACCTCTTTCCATGATGTCTAACTGACAGCTAACACATGCCACTGTGCTCCAATGAGCTTCACTACTTTCATACATACCCCCCTTGTGATGTCACCTATCTCCTACTCTGTTCCTCCCCATATCCTACTCCTACACTCCACTGACTGTGCTCATTTGCTATGTAAAAGTGCGATTCACTATCCTAACACTCATTTACATAGGATTGCCTACTTATGCTTGGTTACATGTCTTAGACTGGGCTTCTCCCCTTAGCAACCCCTACTCGGTGGCCATGTTGTCTTCAGCCTGCTATTCCCTTACATTGTCATTTAACAATTTTCATAAATTCCATGTTTGCGGCTTTTATTGTCTTATTTTATGATTTTTATAGTGCATCCTGTTTGCGCGGCGCTGCACTATGCTTAAACATCGGAAATTGCCGAAAAAAAAATTATTTTTATTTTAATTTTGCATCTGGGAAACTTTCCAATGGCCATATATTTGGCAATTGGCATGTTTCCTCAACCATATGCAACCTTTATTTGGAGCTGACAAGGCTCCATTGTGCTATTTGCAGAATGGTACTCAGTTGTCAACTGAGTACATTTCTGCAGCTAACACATCTCCTACAGGTTTGTGCTTCCTGGATCGCAAATTTACCTCATTTGCATGCCTTTCAGCTGCAAGTGAGGTAATTTGCATATCCCAGCCCTGCCCGTGTAGGGGATGTTTTAGGAGCTCTCTTACACACCCCTACAGGCTGTTCCTAGATCGCTCGTCGGACATGATGGCTGCATGGAGTCTTACTCTACTCGTAGACTCCATGCAAGCCATCGTGAATCTGGCCCATAGTAAAACAGCCTTATCCTGGTAAGGTATTCATGTTTACTGCAGTCTCCCACCCCTTATTTATAGCTATAGCAATCAGTTTATTGTACAGAGCATGACAGATTAATAATGATTTAATATGCAAGACTAAAACACCATAGAGATGTTCCTGCATGACCTACAAAACATATTTTTGCTATTCGTCTCTGTATTTGTCTCTGACTCTGTTCATCCCTCCTTTTTCAATAAGTTGTCAGAGTGCTTCAATAGTGTTATATAAATGCTATAAAATGCTGATTTCTTTGTGGCATAATGAGCTAATGCTCAAATGCATAGGATGATTTTTGAAATAAGTTTAAAGGTTCTATTCCATCCATTAGCTAAGTGTTACTCAGTATTTTTGGTTCAGTAATTTAGGGGTACCTGTTGGCTACATATTGTTGTGAGCCACCATTATCCTTCTGCAGTGATAATCTTCTTTGTCCCTGCCTCTATGTCACCTTGAAAATGTATCTTCTCCCTTCTGTCTCATTATTCTTCCACCTCTGCATTTGTACAATGTCTGGCACTGGGCAACATATGCAAAGAATGCTAAATGGAAGTACTAAGCTTATGGCAATATCTTTGGATTTGATTACCTTTGTCTGCAGTACTCTGTCTCATTTTGTACAACTTCATAAAACTGCTTATTCAGTTTAATGTAATTTTACACAAGATGAAGAGTTGGATGTATGGTTTACAGTGGTCAGTAGGGTAATAAAGATGATTGCATACATTCACTTTTGCAGAAATGTACTGTCAAATATTAACTTTCACAATTATGAATTTCTAAGTGTTGTGCTGAGATAATACTCAGGTCTCAATAATTATCTTGGTATGTTGAAAATGTTTGAATACATATGGATGACAATGTTTCAGGATGTTTGGTCTGACTACTGCGTTGGCAAATGTTGGCTAAACGTTTGCTTCACACATCATTATCCTGCTGCTACAGTAATCTGACTGGTGCCTATTGTGAAGGATGTCTTGTAAAGATCTTTGCATGGAAGTTGGTAAAGAGCAACACAGAATACTGCTAATTACAATTGTAAGCACAACACTTCAAAATATGATTACTCATTTGCTAACACTGCCATCAGCAGCACAATTCAGCTTAGAAGTGGTGTACTCAAAGACTACAAGAAAAAAGAGATCAAAGAACTTTAGGTTTCTCTTTAACATTTGTTTGTCTGTATTACTGTTGTCAAAATTATCAAGATTTTTGAATGAAGCTGACTCAATTTATTTGTGTAAAGTAATATGTATTCTTTACAATGTTTACACTTGCACTGTGTTACCAACTTGATTACATATTCTTACAGAATCCATCACTGTCTTTCTGCAGTGCACTGTTCTGTGCACAACTTGCATGTTTGACTTGCCAATTCACATAATGCAAGTATGAGACATTACAAGTGTGCAATCATCCCAGCATGAAGTCACAGCAATGTTTGTTTTATAATCCCGTGGTGTGCAACAGTCGATGTGGATGTTCTCTCATTATATGGAATGTGTCAATGTCCCTCATGGTAACTCAATCTACAGTAAGGATAGTATCTATATTTCATCTTAAACCCATGTCATTACATGTGACAACCATAG
The DNA here is from genome assembly GCF_019279795.1 of Protopterus annectens. Lineage (NCBI taxonomy): Eukaryota > Metazoa > Chordata > Ceratodontiformes > Protopteridae > Protopterus > Protopterus annectens. Next base: position 506,923,991 of record NC_056725.1, on the reverse strand, counting down.
TGATGTTACATTGTCCTGCGTACATATATGCATTTGTTGCACACCCTGGGATGCACAGTACCATCAGTTCCAAAGCATTGCTTTTTATAAATATTCCAATGTCCAGTTTGATTTAAGAAATGTCAGTCTTCTCCTGTGGCACTTGCAACTAGTAGATTGCTCTCTAGATTGTGTAATCTAGATAGGTAGGAGGTTCAGTACCCAACATGGAATACGTGTGAGTGTGTTTGTGTGTGTGTGTGTGTGTGTGTGTGTGTGTGTGTGTGTGTGTGTGTGTGTGTGTGTGTGTGTGTGTGTGTGTGTGTGTGTGTGTGTGTGTGTGTGTGTGTGTGTTTGTGTGTGAGTATGAGAATGTGTGTGTCCACTTCTCTTGACAATAATACAGTTAAACTGTTTTCACAGCTTGTTTATCCCAATTTTTACAAAAATATCCTCTCAGAAACACACTGAGGTAATCCTGACAAAAAGTTCAGTCTCTCTTCTAACATTCAAACATCTCCTGTGGCACTTGTGACTAATAAAGTACTCTCCAGATTGTGTAATATTGATGGTTAGGAAGCTTGATGCACAACAGGGAAGAGTTGTATGGGAAAGTGTGTATCATTTGGTGGTATATCCACTTATCCTGAGAATAATATTTAACTGTCTTCACAGTTCCCTTATCCCATTTTTACAGTAACATCCTCTCAGAAATACAATGGATGAAGTCATTCTGACAAAAGTGCACTCTCTCTCTTAACAGTCAGACTTCTCCTTTGGCACTTGTGACTAATACAGTGCTCTCTAGATTGTGTAACTTAGGTAGATGTGGCACTTGTGTCTGTAACAGTGTTCTCTAGATTGTGTAACTTAGATAGATATGAGGTTTAATGCTTGCCATGGAAGACTTGTGGATTTGTGAGAATGTGTGTATGACTTGGTGGTGTATGCACTTTTCCTGAGAACAGTAAATTTAACTGTTCTCACAGTTCTTTTGTCCCAATTTTTTACAGTAACATCCTCTCTGAAATACACTATTGAGGTCATCCTGACAAGAGTGCACTCTCTCCTCTAAGAGTCAGACTTTGCCTGTGGCACTTACAGCTAGTACAGTGCTCTGTAGACTGTGTCACCTAGATAGTTAGGAGCTTCAATGCTCAACATGGAAGACTTGTGTGAATGAGAATGTGTGTATCACTTGGTTGTGTATCCACTTCTCATGAGAGTGAAACATTTACTGTTTTTACAGCTACCCTACAGCTACCCTATCCCCAGTTTTACAGAAACACACTGATGAGGCCATCCTGACAAGAGTGTACTCTCTCCCTTTGAGTGTCAGACTTTTCCTATGATACTTGAAAGTAATACTGTACTTTCTAGATAGTATACACTAAATAGATAAGAGGTTCAACACCAAACATGGTACAGTTGTGTGAGTGAGGTTGTTTGCTATAAGGTGAACATGTGCTCTATCAACTTGCACTCTGAATACATTTTTAAAATTATAGATGACTACACCATTCCCTAAGTCCAGTTTATAAATCCACAATTTCATTGCCACACAAGGGTATAGCTATACATACTGGTTGTAATGTAATGATTACAATTTTCTATGCTTTATGTAAAGAAAACTTAGTTTTTTTTCCCGGCAACACTGGGTCCAAAAAATTGTATATAATGCTCAAATAACAATGTCATAGGTTGAATGATAACCATTTAATGTTTTTAGAGGGAAAGTGGTACAAACATTTGTTAAAGTGTGGTGAGGAAGTACCTTTCCATTCTTCAAATGGCAAATGCTTTGTGTGGCATTAATAAGAGCACACGATTACAGCATTATATTGTCTGCCTACACTCCTAGTTCAACACACTGATGAGGTCATTGTTTTGCAAGTGAACTGTCGCTATTTAAATGTCAGACTTTTTCTGTGGTGCTTGCATATCTTACAGTATTCTCTACACTGTGTAATTAGGTAGGAAGGCTGTTTGAATACAGAAGTGCTTAACTTCTGCAAGCGTCACTGCAATGGAGTCATGATTGTTTTACACATGTATGTAGTGGCAACATTTACAAGGCCTGATTGTCTGTCAGCATAATGTTACCAGATACATCTCCTTGTCAACAGACTGCTAATGTAATCCCTTCATAGATGCTATATGTCTCAGATGTAGTAATTATTATCCTGTGGCAGTAGCTGCTGATAATGTCCTATATAGATTGGTGTAGGTGGATATATTGGTGGTTCATTTCCATCACTGCTTCAATAGTGTGACAGTTATTAGCATCATATGTCATTGGGTGCCTCACAAAGACTTTTATGTATCCTTCTAACTATGTGGTTGAATTACAGTGATACTCTATGACACTATCAAATTCTAGCATCCACAGGGAAGATAACATTTTGTCCACACAATGATTACATACTGCTAACATACATGCAGTGTGTTGCATTTGGAATGTGCATTCTCCTGTGTTGTGTGGCTTTGATAGTGTACTTTGTACATTGTGTAACCACATATGTCAGATGTTGGAGTCCAGCTGTGAATGTGTCTTTCACCCTCATAATCTGTAGACTATAATGCAAAGACATATCTGGACACAAGTCAGAACGTGCAGTGGAGGTCCATGACACTGTCCAGCCCTAAGTGGGCATGCATAACCTACCCCCAGGATAAAATACCTTCCCGTGATGCACATGTCCAGACACGATTAGGAGGGAGAATATAATGCACACATTTGCAAAGTGGAAAATGGCATGAGGGCGAGGAAGACACTACGTAAACAGGTCAACCCTGATCAAGTGTGAGGAACACTGACTGTGTGCAGTCGTGACTGACCATACCTGTCAACCTGTGTGAGCAAGATATCTGGACAGAGCCGTGAATATAAGTGAGACAAAGGTCCAAAATCAGGGACAATCTGTAAACATATCTCTTAGAAACATAGAATTTGATAGAATAACAGTTTGCACATTGGCATTAATGTCTGGAGTATGAAGTCTGAAACCCAACTGTCTGTCAGCACGTTCCTACTGCAGTCTTTAATGCTGAGCTACTGCTGTGCCATAACACAACAGCGTATTACAGAGGTCTGTGCCATACCACTCAACTGTCCGGATATTTGCAGAATGACTAGGGTCACCACCTGTCCAACTTTGCGAGTAACAATCCCTCTGTAGGCAGTTGTGTCCTGTGAAAAAAATCAACACATAGCAAATGTCCCGAGAGTTTATTTCCTAATTTACTTTAATAGTTGCATAAAACAGTTATTTTATATATGAATCCTCAATAGGTTATGTGAAGTAGCATAAGCAATTCAAATGTTACTAGAATAAGCTATTATATGTACAAAAAAGGTCAAAGTTCAGTACTATGCATGGCTGTAGGTATGTTTTGTCCTGGAAAATCTGACATCTCTACAGAACATGTCCCACGTGTCGAAAAGGTGGCAACCCTAAGAATGACCACAGGTTCGCCCCATAGTGTTGGTGTGTGCCTCCGACAATCTGCACCAGTGTGGTAAATAGCTGGGGATTGACGTCACTAAATAATGAGAAATATGCTGAGTATAAGACTCCACAACCTGCACAACAGTCATGCTAATGCAAAACCTAGCATTCTATCAACGTTCTAAGCTTGTAAGAGCAATCGTTAAAATGTGTCCCTAATTGTTGCCCCATCGTGTAGGTTTTGCACAGGTTCGGTGCTCTAAGAGGTTGAGAGGTATGTTCTGTACATATTTACAGCAACAGGCCTTAATGTACAACTGCATATCTGTAGTCACTTTATATCCAAAAATAATAGTCCCCATATGACTGTATACAGGTAATAGTCAAATGTGAATGGGAACACCCCTCATTGTGGAGTATGGACTATAACAACCCCACCCATAATATGTAATGCCAACAGAATAAGCTGCTGACAGGTGCCCAAACACCTGTGTCTATAAACACAGGTAAAACTTCAAAATAGGGAGATAATCCCTGTCCATATGCTTCGTCTGACATTTGACCTCGGCCAGGGAAGTTCCATTCACCAGGTGGACAAGCCTAAACCCAGATCATTACATGAACACCCTGACAATCAAAGACCTGTATGTGGCTGGACTATATGCCTTGGTGTTCTGCATATCCTCGGAGTGATTAACAATGCAGCTGGAGCCCACAGCAGTAGGCAACAGGGAATGTGTAATATGTAGTACCGCCTTTTTCCCAGCAGGAGAATGGATGCCTGTGTCGTAGGTGAAGCGTTGAGGCATATGTTGATGTAGCTAAGTACTATGGGTATGCATATCAATGAGGGAGAACACCAATAGAATAGTGGTTCCGGTATCCGGCCAACGTGAATGAAGTCCCGGTTGACCTACGACCACTGCACATATAACCTGAAAGTGTAATGAAAGCGTTCGTGCAGTACACACATTTAAATATGTAAAGGTGAACGTGTGTTTCACAGTAGTCCGTAAACTGGAATACAGATATGTAACTGTTATGGTCAGAATTATGAAAGTTCACGGAAGCAAAATTATCTATGAAACACATGTAACCCACAATAAGGATATGCAAGTCCGCCTGCGCGTGTGTAATCCGCTCACAGAAAAGAAAATGAATGGTGTTTTCCCCACGTTCTATGTACATGGCTCATACTTGTTAAACCCGTAAAGTACAAAACTGGACAAAGCCATGACAACAACTGGTACAAATAGGGACAATCCCCAGATATTGCCCTAACAAACATAGAAAGTGGATAGAATAACAGGTGTCACTAGCATGGATTCTCTGAAGGGTATGAAGTCGTAACCTGAAATGTTTGTCATCATTTACCAACGTCAGTCTTTAATGATATGCCACTAACTTGCCAGATAGACACAAGGTTATGAAAAACGGACCAAAGATAAGAGACAAACAGCTGTACATGCAGCGGAAATCTGTACAGTTGAAAGGTATGATATGGAGATATATATACACATATATCCACAGACATAATCCAAAGCAAATTATGAGATGAGGAATGTACAGACATATGTATATATGTACATATATAAATCTATACACACACGATACATGAATAGATATATACACAACAAACATATGTCCCTGTATGTTAGATATTATGAATTTAAGGTTGAAATTAATTATGTTGTAAATATGCTGAAAGAAAAAGCTTGCTTAAATGCAGAAACAGAGTTTATTAATATGTGATCAGCAACCATACTAAATGACTGTGGCTTAAAAAAATAAGGAACTTACTTATGAGTGTATTACACACACATCAAGAAAACTGACTTCTTACAGACATGACAAGAATGTAATCTGCTTTCACTGGACAACAGGACATGCTTTTCTACGAAAGTTTAAAAATGTGCTTTTCTAATCCACAAGGCGTTTTCTTGAAGACAGTTTACTTATCAGCATTTGCACAAGAACAGATGTGTTAGCATTTGCGTCATCAAGCCAGTATCTTTCCAAAACCAAGAGGGTGTGTGTTTAACTAAAATATGTATAAAAAGTCTGTATTAAATCTAGTTATGTTAGAGGTATGGTAGGGACACAAGTCCTGAGGTAAATGTTATATCTCTCATATCATCTGTACTGTATGAGAAGTAAAGTTGGAACAGTACTTTAAGCTGCAACGTTTGTCCAGTTTGGTTTATTATAAAAAGTTATTGGTTACTGCTTTCTAAAGTTGATGCTGCAAAGTATATTCTCTCATCAGTGTATATTCTGCAAGTTTCTGTATGCGACAGACTGTGAATGCAAATATAACTAGACTTTGAATTTTAGCAGAATCCAGCCAGCAAATCCCACAGCAAGAGCAAGCAGTAAGAAGCAGTAAGCAGATCCAAATATTTTTTCAATAGCGACCCAGCTGAGTGGCTAGCACCATATAATATTTTTCAATGGCAAGCTGTCCTGCATTTGAACCTAAAATCTGCATTTGAACCTAAAATCTGCATTTGAACCTACACTCTGCATTCAAACACAGGGGGAGTGATGGTAAGCCCCGCAGAGGGTTACTTCAGTTAAATTGCAGTAACTAACATTTGTACGTATATGTCAGTTCTGAACAGAAGTATTCCAGTTTATGCAGCTTGCAGTAGTAAAGTTTTTTAGACATCTACATCCGGAGTGAGACAGAAGTTCCAGTCGCAGTGCCATAATTTCACTAAAGAAAAGGGGGATATCCACTAGCCCAACAGTCCACTGCCTGTTGTGCTTTCCCAGCTTCTCAAGTGACTCTGAAAAATTTCTAGCCATCAGCAACAATAGCCTGATCACCTGTTTTCTTGCTAACTGGTAAGACTTTTTTCTGTGTCACATATTTAGTATGGATGATGTTAAACAGTTTGTATATTCTTACATAGTTTGTATATTCTTAGACAGTTTGTATATTATTAGACAGTATGGATAGTAAATTGCAATGTTGGTATACACAGCATATTAGTAAATGTAAAACCTTAGTAGGGCAGGTTGATAGTAAGGCATTATGCAAATGTATTACAATATTTAACTGGTATCTCAAAGAAAACCATGTGAAATATGACAAATGTTTATTGTGTGCTTCAACAAAAATTGCATTTTGTGTATTATGCCATAAAAAAGTATTGCATCATATTGCTAAAAAAATAGACTGTAAAGACAGATCTGTTCATGATAAAGAATTAACTAAGGCTAAAGTGTTTCCATTATATTCAGATGTTAAACAGTTATGTCCTGTCACCACATGCGAGTCAAATCAGTTACTAATAGAACCCTTAGTACATTTTGTTACAAAAAAATGTAGTAAACTTCTAAAAAAGAGACACAATGAGTTCAGGAAGTTTAGTATACAAACATTTTTTCAAAAGTGCATAGGAGTTTCAGATTCAGCAGAACAGGTTCCTGAGACATATCAGACAGACCATGAGGAGACTCTTAAACAGTCACAAGATGAAGAAAATAGATTAGCTGAACTGACAGAGACTGACTTCCTTCATACATTGGGAAAGAGTAGGAAACTACAGCTGATCTGAACAAAAGAAATATATTTTATAATATGTTTGTGTTTTGAAAATGGTTAAGCTTACATGGTAGGATGGTAAAATACAAATCATTCTCAAATGTTTAAAATTTCCATTCAATTAAAGCAATATATTTATCAGTACTAAAGTAAAATAGAGCGTATGACTGCCATTCTCATAGCATAGTCAAAAGGTAAACAAAACAGTTCTAATGTATAAAAATTAAATAAAAATAGTTAATAACGATTTAAAGTCACAAGACTGACATGCATGTATTTTCTTTTTATACAACACACAAGAATAACAGGCAGACAACAGCAAATATAAATAATGTAAATATATAAATGTGTTTGTTAAGCTAATATCTATTTATTTTTTTATATTTTTTTTATAATTGTATAGTAACACGACACCGAACAGTTAAAGTTCTGAATTTTAAAAAGAAATAAAATCACGGATGGTATTAGTCAAACAGTCTTTGTAAAATGAATGTCAGAACAGTTAAATAAATAAAAAAATACTGAAATCAAAAGTTAAAAAATATATATGATTAAAGGAAAAATGCTAAAAAGGGTTAACTGAAATGTGAGCTCAGACCTTCCTAAACTGGATGAATAGTTACAGGAAATGTTGAAAAGATAACATAAGAAACAAGACTGCTAGACAAGTGGCTTGAGTTTTTCTAAAAACTTATTATTTAAAACATAATTGTTAAAATGTTCACATGCAACACTATTTGGTAATTATAATAAAACATCACAATTGTGCATATATGTCACTGATAAAAAAAAAACCAAAAAAAAAAAAAACCTTAGTTACATCAAGTATAGCCAGCAGATGGGTTATAGTATACATACAGTTCAAATAAAGTATACAGGAGGGTACAAATAACTACTAGTAGAAGTAGACAGCAAAGGCAACAGAAAAGATGATCAAATCAGACAAAGGTCTATAGTTTGGTAACCTAATAAAATAAATGTATAACCAAAGTGTTGGGCTGACATACATTCTATTCTCACAGTATAAAGCAAATATACAATAGTGCAGTACTACAGGGGGAGGGGTACTTTATCAGTTTTACACACTGTGTGAGAAGTATGTGTTGCAAAAGGGTCTGAAATAAAGTTAAGAGCAGAAATAATATATCGTTCCATCTTGACAATACTCTTTTAGGGGGAGGAAAAAACAGGTATTAGTGCATTAGAAATATTGGTAAACAGATTGAACCTGACAGAATAAGATATTTTAGTATTAAATTGTATTTACAACCTGTTAAACTGTAAAGTTATACAAGAGATGGTTTAAAAAACAAGAGATGGCTTAAAATTGATTAAAGATATACAAGAGAAAGTAAAAGATATGTATAAATTGAGCAAGAATGGTCACTATTTTTTAATATGTTTTTGACAAAACAATGTTGGTATAAAAAAGAAAATAACAGGACATATGGATTTGGTATCAATTCCACTAGATATTTCTAAAGAGACATAAACATTTTCCAAGATTTTGCTTAATATTAATGCTATTAAATTTGTAAGATTAGACTAAATTTACTTTATAGTCTTTGTATGTACAAATACAGAAGAATTCAGTACAAATTAAATTAATGTCTAGCAATGAATATGTGTGAAAAACCATGTTTTAAAAAAATTGGGTTTAGGATAGCTGCTAGATTGAAATGCATGAATAGCAAACAGTCTGTGTAAATACATACTGTACAGAATACATTGTAATAAGTTTAAAAGTAATTTGTCAAGTTGTAATATCACTGGTTTTACCCCAGTAAAATAATTGCTTTCAAATATTTATTATCTAAGCCCAGTTCAGTACTTTACCAAGATGTTTATGGACAGTTCAAAGACATGACCACAATGTTATGGTTAAAATGACATTGAAACTGTATATTTTCAGTAGTGCATAAATGCTTGCAGTAGCACATGGTTCTTGTCTCTTATAGTTAATTCAACAGTTGCAAAGAGTTAATGAAACAGATCTAAGTCATAAATTAAATTCTGTAATTGCAAAAGAATAAATTAATCAAGTTAAACTAAAGCAGACACAGCACATAACTGATAAAATAATTTCACAGAATGGTCTGCAAAAGAAAAAGTTGTTAAATACATTCAGTTTGGCAGTAATACTTTAATATCATTGTATTAACTATGTAAAATTGCATTTTGATTTGTTGTATCAAAAGACTATATAATGTGATAAAAAAATACATATCAGTATAAAATGTTTTGAGTATGTTTAAAAACAGAGGGAATTGTTAGATATTATGAATTTAAGGTTGAAATTAATTATGTTGTAAATATGCTGAAAGAAAAAGCTTGCTTAAATGCAGAAACAGAGTTTAGTAATATGTGATCAGCAACCATACTAAATGACTGTGGCTTAAAAAATAAGGAACTTACTTATGAGTGTATTACACACACATCAAGAAAACTGACTTCTTACAGACATGACAAGAATGTAATCTGCTTTCACTGGACAACAGGACATGCTTTTCTAAGAAAGTTTAAAAATGTGCTTTTCTAATCCACAAGGCGTTTTCTTGAAGACAGTTTACTTATCAGCATTTGCACAAGAACAGATGTGTTAGCATTTGCGTCATCAAGCCAGTATCTTTCCAAAACCAAGAGGGTGTGTGTTTAACTAAAATATGTATAAAAAGTCTGTATTGAATCTAGTTATGTTAGAGGTATGGTAGGGACACAAGTCCTGAGGTAAATGTTATATCTCTCATATCATCTGTACTATATGAGAAGTAAAGTTGGAACAGTACTTTAAACTGCAACGTTTGTCCAGTTTGATTTATTATAAAAAGTTATTGGTTACTGCTCTCTAAAGTTGATGCTGCAAAGTATATTCTCTCATCAGTGTATATTCTGCAAGTTTCTGTATGCGACAGACTGTAAATGCAAATATAACTAGACTTTGAATTTTAGCAGAATCCAGCCAGCAAATCCCACAGCAAGAGCAAGCAGTAAGAAGCAGTAAGCAGAGCCAAATATTTTTTCACTGTACATATAACACATGTATATAAATAGGTCACGGTATAGCTAATATGGATAGACAGACAGACATGCATGAAAGGAGAATACACCGATGGTTTCCAAACCATTGCCCAGAAAGTACCACTGTGACAGGGCCTGCAAGTTCTACATGTTAAACATGAATATAGGTGTCCTTTGCAGGACCCCAAAAATTGTTCCTGTACGAAGTGCCAACCGTCATTGATGCAAAAGAAGTCACACCTGCAACTACGATATAGGTGTACATGCAACAGTAGCAGGTGCAAGGGTAATAACACATGGGTCGATTGAATGTATGACATACGAGCTGATATCCGCAGAGTGGGGAGTGCTCAGAAGTGTCCTCACACTTTATTATTGCTCACATTAAACATGTTTAATGGGTACTGTGGAGGTGTGTCAGGTATGGGAATCATGGGTATGCAGAATTGGGCCAAGGTGTTAGTTGGCACAGATCTATTAGGTACGCCCCATGGGAGTGATCAATATACCTATGTGGGTATAGCACACGCCTACATTCTCTAAAAAGGTGCAACCCATCTATTGGATATTGTGTAAACCATTGTGGGAAGACGTAGGGACCTATATCAGTTTCATGTAGGCAATTATCATGGATGGACACGCGTATGACCAAGATGGTAACCATACCTGACAGAATCTCAGAATAAGACAGCTGGACTAAGGCATAGTACACGACAGACAAATAGGGACTATATTAAATATACCTCAGACAAAGTCAGACCGTTGATAGAATAATTGTGTAGTCAGGAATACGAATGTTATGAGAGTTAGTAATCATGAAACAGAAATGTCAGTCATGATTACCTAACCGCACAGTCCGTCATGGCTTGCCAGCAATCTACCAGAAAGGCACATTATCATGACAAATGTAACAGAATCATAGGTCAAACCCCAGGGCATATGCCCATAATGTGTACAGGTGAGAGGTATGAAGGTAACCCGTCCTAATGAAATGTACAGAACTAGTGATACTAGGTGGACAGGTGAGAAGAAAGACGTCAGGACAAATGACAAAACATGTACAAGTCATAAGCATGTTTGTCCACAAATGTGAATTACAATGTATGGCCTGTGAAGGTCAATGTGCAAGGTTAATAGACTCAAAAGACATGTGTCCCTCAGGGTGTCATGCAGTGTCACCGATACAGTGTCCAGTCCCCCATACTCGTACGTGAGCTCTGACACTGACGGAAAGCGCAAATACTGGCGTACACATAAGGTACATGATGGAATAATTAGTGTGGATAACCACCTGTTGGCCTGTGTGAGGAATATAACCCAGTGGGTGTGTGTCCTGCAATAGGAATGTAATGGTAACTGGCCTGTGATGGCGCCATGTATTGTGTGTATTGGCGTAAGGAAATTGATGTCCAGTATCAGAAACATACCTCGCAACTGTACGAATGTGCAGATATATGCCTCATATGTGTGATGTGTTCCTCTCACAATCTGTACCTGTCTGCCAAATACCTGAGAACTGACATCATTAAATAATGATAAACATATGTGTTTAAGACCCCAAATCCCTCAGAAAGGTCATACTAATGCAAAACCTATAATACTATCAACTATCTACGTTTGTAAGAGCAATATGTAGAATCTGCCCCTATCTGTCCCCCCATCATGTTAGGCTTTGTACAGATGTTTTGCACTAGGAGGTTGATAGGTATGATCTGAAACAGATACATGTCTGAGGAAACAGCATTATCGACTGCAAGATAACTCAGAAGATATGAAAAGTGCTGCAGTAGGATGTTCATCCGGAGGTATGTGCTGACATGTCAAATGACACAGCAGTCTACAGGAAGTACCTATAGGGCTGTCACCTTTACCAATGATGACAATGGGACATACCCACAGCCATGCATACACCACAAATAGACATAGCACACAGCAAAGCCTAGGCCATGATACGAAGCCTCGGCGTGTATGGATTGAGTGAGAGTACAGCAAGGAAAGATGACTGCCAGGCTATTCAGCAAACACCTAGGGCGTGCAAGACTGCCCGTAACACGAACATTGCACGGACAATGTTGGGATTTGCAACATACCCCATTTGTATGTGTAAGCTATGCAAATGATGTAATGATAGGGTTGCCACCTTTCCAAATGCCCAAAGTGGGACATTTGTGCTACAAACATCAGATTTTGCAGGGCAAAACATACCCACGGCCAGTACAAAGGACAGAACTTCAGTTTTTTGCCTGAATAAAAGTCTATTCTTGTAGCATTTTAGTTCCTTATTCTGTTTCTTATAACATTTAGGTGTTTCAGATACAGAATAACTGTTTTATGCAACTATGACATAAAATATATAAAATAATTTTGTCCTAAAGTCTCAGGACATTTGCCATTTTTTCACATTTTTTGCAGGACACAACTGCCCAAAGAGGGACTGTCCCTCACAAAGTGGGACAAGTGGTAACCCTACATAATTACGCGATACATGAAACAGTAAGCTGTCCATGCAAGAGCAGCATTATGTGCAGAAATGTACCTGGATGTTATGTGACTAACGTTTTGCACGTTGCTAAACGGAGCAATGACAGCTGCAAATACAGTATGAATACAGTCGAAGAAGCATGCCAATGTCCAAGTCCAAGGCCAGTGGCAGCTTTGTCCATTGGATATCAATGAACCAGTAGTTGTCCGCCCCCGATCCCTGGTGTGGAAGCGTAGCACAGTGCCACGAGAACGCGCTGCGCTTCAAAACAAGACATATGGATAATATACATACAAAATGTAGGTTTAGTTAGATGTTAGTACGCCATGCAGATGAATGGCAAGCTGGAGACAACATGGCTACTGCGTACTGGTACTTATGTATGGAAGCACTCTGTCAGAGATGTAACAAAGCATTTGTAGGCAGTGTGAGGCAAGTGAGGCTGAGGATAGTGAATCACAACATGTCATGCCATATGGGCCAAGCCTCTACCATGTAGTGTAGGTTAAGGGGACTATTAGAGTAGAAGATAGGTGACAACATGAGTATGTACAAAACACTGTAACCTCACCGGAGCAGTGTCACATGTGTGCTGTCAGTACTCAGTGGAAGAGACGTGTCATGAGCTATCCTAGGGAACGTCAGGAGACTGACGGCGTATGCCATGGATATCACCGATGTGACCTGCAAACCTGCCCACAGTGTGTCTGCACCCATGCACGCCAGTAAGCCCGAGTAAGTATGTGTGCACGCGTGTTAGCCTGTGTGCGCATGTGGAAGAACGTGTAAGCTAGTGTACGAATGGTGAAGCCCGTGTAATGTCGTGTATGCATTTGTAAGCATGTATACATGTGTACTACACACAACACACACGTACTGCACACACAGACACACATGCTGCCAATACTACACACATCAGTGAAATGGCACATGGATGGAGACTACATCATCAGAAGTAACAGTGCTGTAAACTATGCTACAGTGATGGTCATAGCTGCAATGCATCATGCCTGCTGAAGTACACCTGGAAGTAACACACTGTGTGTTAACAGCATGCTAACATCAATACAGTGGAATAAAGCCACCGTGTGCAGCAGCACCAGGTTAGTCAGATCCTGCATCAATGTTACACATCACAGGTGGTGGCACAGGTGACATAATATGCACAGGGTGTGGTGTTAACATGTCCAGAGCTGTCATAGAGCCATCCAATGTACACGTAGGTGTGTGTGTGTGAGGGACAATGGTTATTGCATGGCCCAATGGTGGTGCAATGGGTGTGTGTATGTGATAGCCGTAGCTGTTTGTGGTAAGTGTGTGTGTCTGCATATACACAGGTACAGCATGTGTCAGCCATATACAGGAGGTTGTGGGACAGTCACAGACCATACCTGCCAGGCTGTAGAGATCCCCATTACTGGCCATGGACACCCCTCCATGCATCCAGCACAACTCAGTCCTGCACCTGTCACTGTCTACACATACAGTCCTGGGATCTGTACCACAACCTGTGGATAAACGTGCGTCTGTAATGTTAACCTGAGGTGCACAGAATTGACAGTTACTACAGATGGATATGAGCCATACTCACACTCCAGTGTAATAACCACTGCTGACTGTTGCCGAGATCTGCATACGACCAGTCAAAGGTGCTGCACTAACATTGTTTCCAATGCCCGTGTAATACCCAGCAACACAATAACCGGTCTCTACACATGTATAACCCACGATCACTACAGCACACAGTATGTGCACTATCACAGAGCCATAGCAGATGTACATCCATCCATGGTGCTCACGTACAGACAATGCAGCAGAGTCGAGAGTGATAATCCTAACATACATATCTATATGCAATATATATATATATATATATATATATATATATATATATATATATATATATATATATAAAAACCATATACATACATATATATATATATATATATATATATATATATATATATATCTATATATATATATATATATATATATATATATATATATATATATATATATATATAGATACACACACACACACACACACACACACACACACACACACACACACACACACACACACACACGTGGCAGGGTTGGGAGCAGAACATAAACGTAAGCACTGTACCAGACGACAGCATCACGCAGTTACAAAACGTGCTACCGTGATCAGTGGATCACATGATTCACACAGGCACACGTCTAGCCTGCAGACAGCAGCATCAAAGGCAAAGACGCTGCACGGATACTGTAAAAGCAATGTACTGTTGTCATGCAGCTGGAAACACACACACACACACTTGGCAGGACTGGGAGTTGAACATACACCTAACTACCCTAACACACTACAGCATGACGCATTTACAGAACGCGCTACCGAGATTATTGAACACAGCACTCCCAGAGGCATACTTCTAGGTGGGTGACATCATCCGCAAAGGCAAAGACGCCGATAGGGAATGTATGTGGTGTGAGGCATCTAAAAGCATAACTGTGTCCCCAGGCAGCTGCAAACACACACACACTTGGCAGGGCTGGGAGTCGAGCATACACCTAACTACCCTAACACACTACAGCATGACGCATTTACAGAACGCGCTACCGAGATTACTAAGCACAGCAGTCCCAGAGGCAGTCATCTAGCTGCGTGTCATCATCCGCAAAGGCAAAGACATCGGTAGCAAACTGCTGTGGTGTGTGGCGTCTAAAAGCAAGACTGCATCCCCAGGTGGACGGGAGCATTCACGCAAACACACACACACACACTTGGCAGGGCTGGGAGTCGAACATACACCTAACTACCCTAACACACTACAGCATGACGCATTTACAGAATGCGCTACCGAGATTACTAAGCACAGCAGTCCCAGAGGCAGTCATCTAGGTGCGTGTCATCATCCGCAAAGGCAAAGATGTCGGTAGCAAACTGCTGTGGTGTGCGGCATCTAAAAGCAAGACTGCGTCCCTAGGCGGACGGGAGCATGCACGCAAACTCACACACACACACTTGGCAGGGCTGGGAGTCGAACATACACCTAACTACCCTAACACACTACAGCATGACGCATTTACAGAACGCACTACCGAGATTACTGAACACAGCACTCCCAGAGGCATACTTCTAGGTGGGTGACATCATCCGCAAAGGCAAAGACACCGATAGGGAATGTATGTGGTGTGAGGCATCTAGTTTCATAGTTTCATAGTAGTGTACTAGGCTATCTGCCCGGGGGCATTTATAAGCCTAGCCAACAGTGATGTGGCTTTACGCCACCCCATACTATATAGTTGCGCCTCTCTAGTAGTGACACATGTGGAACCCTATTATTTAGTAAACTATACCTCTGTCTAGTAGTGACACTGAGGTCACTCCCGGGGTAAACTTGCGATCTCCCATCCATGCATCGAGATTTTTCTTGAACAGTGCCAATGAAGGGCTCTGTCTCACGTGAACTGGGATTTTGTTCCAGAGTATGGGTAACCTCTGTGTTATGAATCTATCCCTCCAGCATGTCCTATTCATATTTGTGCAGAGGTTGAACTCTTTAGCTCGTGTGGTTCTGGTGGATTTGGATTTTTTGAGATGGAGCATGTCCATCAATTCCTGGTTGGACATGGCCCTGTATGTTAGGCACAAATCACCTCTGAGCAGGCGGTATGCTACTGAATAGAGCTGGAGTTTCTTTAATCTAGCTGGATACGGCACATGTTTTAGACCTATGATCCTCTTGGTGAGGTACTTCTGGGGTCTTTCCAGTTGTTGCATGTGCCGGGTGAGATACATCCCAAATGGGGCATTATATTCAATCATGGGCCTGACAAGGGAGGAATATAGAGGTACAATGACCTCCTTTGATCTGGATGAGAATCCCTTCATGATGAGATGGGCGAGGTAGAATGTCTTTCTGACCACTTTGGCAACATGGTTGTCAAAGGAGAGGTCACTATCGACCTGAGTCCCCAGGTCTCTGATTACATCTTCCGTATTCAGTGGGTTATTGTCTACATGATAGTTTGTGGGTACTTTGTTTTTCCCAAAGGGGATGACTATACATTTTTTGGCGTTAAGTTTGAGGCCATGATTCCGGCACCAGTTGTCCGTTTCAGTGAGACCTTTCTGTAGGATGTGTGTGTCGGCAGGTGAATCCACTATGGCACCCAGTTTGCAGTCATCTGCAAACTTTGTCAGCCATAATCCTTCCATATTTGCTTTCACATCTGAGAAATAAATGCCGAATAGGAGTGGACCCAAGACAGAGCCCTGTGGGACACCACTTGTGACGGGTTTTGAGTCTGACATGGCTCCAGCAATTTTAACCTTATGGGTTCTGTTTTTTAGCCAATTTGCTACCCATCTTGTGACATATGGATTTACATTTAGGCTGCTGAGCTTGTCAATGATGCCAGAGTGTGGTATTGTGTCAAAGGCTTTAGCTAAGTCCAAATAGGCAATGTGGACAGCCTTGCCCTCATCGATGGCACTAGTGACTGTTTCAAAGAAGTCAACCAGGTTTAAGAGGCAGGATCTGCCTTTTACAAAACCAAACTGTGTGGGATCAAGGGTCTGCAGATCCCCAATGTCGCCATTTATGAGTTCCATGATGATTCTTTCCATAGCCTTACAGATCAGGCTGGTCAAACTTATGGGGCGGTAGTTACCTGGGTCAGTAGAATTTCCCCCTTTGTGGAGTGGGACCACTGTTGCTGTGCACCAGTGTTCAGGTACATATCCTGTAGTGAGGCTAAGATTGAATAGAGTTCTTAGGGGCGGGTTTAGTTCATCTTGGAGTTCACGTAACATGCAACCGGGGATACCATCGGGTCCCATAGATGCTGTGTTTTTTGCCTTGTTGAGTGCTGATTTCACCTGTGTGTCTGTGATGACTGGTAGGTTACATTCAGCAGGGATAGTTACTTCATCTTTAGGGGGTGAGGGAGGGGAGAAATTTGCACTGAACCTATCTGCCAGAATGTTGGCAATGTCAGTAGGGTCAGTGAATTTTTTGTCATTGTGTACTAGCTCAGAGCATATCTCAGAATTTCCTCCCAAGGTTCTGACATAATTGAAGAAGGCTTTGTGATTGTCTTTGGTATCCTTGGCAATCTTTTTCTCAAAGTTTGCTTTAGATGTTTTTATGAGAGAGCGTAGTTTTTTACTTGTGCTGATCAGGGAAGCCTTTCCCTTGTGGGATTTGGCTTTGTCCTGCAGTAGCTTCCTTCTTTTGTTGTACAGTTTGTTTATAGCGGGTCCACCAAACCGGTGTTTTCCTTGGTGGAGAGGGTCTTGGTTTTAGTTGGGATTGCTTGATCCATGCATTCTTGGAGATGTCCGTAGAAGGCTTTTGTGAAGGATTCAGCATTTTGGGATGTGGTTTCCATTAACCCAGTAGGCTGAAAGGATATCATTTCTGACTTAAGGAGCAAAGTCAGCTTTTGAAAAGTTTTTCACTGTAGTCTTTTGTTCTGGGGTGGGGTGGGATATGTACATCCAACGTGATCAGTTTATGATCAGATCTTACTAGTGAGGGGTTTATATCCGGTGCGGAGCATTTGGACCCCATGTTTGTGATAATCAGGTCAAGTATATTATCTCTCCTCGTAGGAGAGGTGACCAGTTGCTCCATAGCATTTGAGTTTATGAATTCCAGGAATCTTTGGGCTAGGGTGTTAGGGCTAGAATAGTGGGCCCAGTCTATGTTGGGTAATTGAAGTCACCCAATATGATGGTGTTTGGTGTGACATTCATATCCTCCAGTGTTTTCAGGAATGCTTGATGGGATTCCTGGGATTGGGAGGGTGTTCTATAACATGCGACCAGTTGTATGGCAGTTTTGCCTATGGTGAGTAAAACCTGTATGGTTTCTGATGCTTCATGAGTAGCCACCAATCGAGAGGTGTAGGTGTCCTTTATGAAAATGGACACTCCCCTCCTTGTGGTTCGCCTGGAACTTGAGGCCAAACGCATGATATGAGGTATAGCCTGGTAGCTGGAGTGCTCTCAGGAGCCTTGAACCAGGTTTCAGTTACTGCACAGACATCGATGTTCTCCATACTGAGAAGTGCTTGAGTGCCTGCATCTTGAGATTTAGACTTCTGGCGTTGAGCAGCATTACCCTTAATTTTTTCCATTTTGTTTTTATGGAGGTTGATTTGTCCTTTGAGCATTGCCTAAAAAGGCACTATGGGGTGGCAAGAGCCTTGGCCAGTATCCGAAGCCCAGTGGTGACAGGTGCAAGCCATCCCTTGCGGGCAACGTGGCTTGTCCAGCATATCATCCCAGGCTGACAGACATTGGATCCCCTAGAATGACACCAGTGATTAAGCCAATTGTTAAAACTGATCATTTTGTCTTTGTACTGAGGCATCATTCTTGGCGAAGGCAGGATGCTGCTCAGGGTCAGGGTCATACCAGTCTGGGCTACATAATCGGAGAGCTCCTCAATGTCTCTTTTCATGTAGTCCAGGGAGTGCCTCAGGTCATTCACACCGCATGGACAATGACTGAATCATACTTGTACTTGCTTTGGAGTGACCTGAGTGCGTGTGTAATGTGGCGGATCCTAGCCCCGATAGGCAGCTCACCGTTACCCTCTCCTTATTCAGCCTGGTAAGTGGAACATCGGTGTGTCTGACTATAGAGTCACCTATTACTAATGTCTCTGGCATAGTATTTTGCCTTAGGGGCTGTGTTTGTGTGACACACCTGTTGCTTGAGGTATGTGTTGTAGGTGTTGGGTTTTGTGGGGTGTATTTCTGGGTGTCTGCTTTGGAGGCCTCTGTTGTTTTGGTAAGTTTTTACAAGAGCCTCCAGTATGTCTTTGTGTTTTATGTGTTTGGTTTGCATTGGTGGTGGTTATATGTGTGACTGGTTTTGCTTT
The DNA here is from genome assembly GCF_019279795.1 of Protopterus annectens. Lineage (NCBI taxonomy): Eukaryota > Metazoa > Chordata > Ceratodontiformes > Protopteridae > Protopterus > Protopterus annectens. Next base: position 506,904,635 of record NC_056725.1, on the reverse strand, counting down.
GGGTGTGGGTACCATCTCTTCCTGACTGGTCTTGCCAGTCCTGAGTTGAGAGAGTTCAGCCTCCAGTCTGGCTATATAGTTGCATCTCTCACAAGTATATGTGTTAGTAGGAAGGAGGAGAGGGTTGTCTGTGTACATGAGACAATTGTAACATTGTCTTAAGATTCCCAGATTAACCAGCTGAACAAGAGAGGATGCTAGTGGTCTACCACTCGACATACTAGAATATTATAAGGAGTGTTGTGCCTTTAAGGGAAGTGGGTATTCACAGGGGTAGTGGATGCCTGTGGTGCTTACTTTAGGGTAAGAGTGCTTGGTTTTATTATGAGTGCTTGCTAAGGATAGAAGTTCCGAAAACAAGTGCTAATATATACAGCTAGATAGACTGAGTAGAGCTTCTAAGGAAAAATTGAAGAGCAGACTTGGAGCCAGAAAAAGTTAAAACCTGTATAGAATAGTTTACACCTGTATAACCGCTGTTGCTTAGGCACCCGACCGCAAAGCGCATAAAACGCCCTGAGGCGGATTTTTATACAGGAACTTGAAAAGAGCTAGAAATGGTCCAAGGCAACCAATGAATTACAGCTCAAGTGCTGAGATCACTTCCCCAGGGACAGATAGGCTGCTCAAGGCTCCCCACTCCCACTGGTGAGCTCAGAAACTTCCTTCTATCCAAGTAAGGCAATGGCCAACACAGGAACTACACACAGCCCAGAATACAGCAAAGCCTGTATACTGGTCTTAACTAGTCGAGCAAAGGCGGAAAACAAGGAGTATTTTTTTTTGTTTTTGTTTTTAGAAAAGAACACAGAAATGCAGTTAGGCAAACAGTAAAATCGATTAACACAGGCTAGCACACTTTAGTGAGCAGCCTCAGCAATTAAATTAGCAAAAAAAACAGTAATATTCGACCAGAGTCGACCAAAATGCTACTTTTAAGTGCAGATACTTTAGAATACAGCAGAAAAACACAAAAACAGTTGTATCTTATTAAATGAAAGCCAGAGAGGACAATGCAGATAAAAAAAGCCAAAAAGTACTTAAATCAGGAAAGTGGTCACTTCTTTCAGTTCTCTGTAGCCAGGACCCCTCTGCAGGACCACGTGGAGCTCTGCTTGGGTATATAGCCAAAAAAAACGCCCTGAGGCGGATTTTTATACAGGAAACTTGAAAAGAGCTAGAAATGGTCCAAGGCAACCAATGAATTACAGCTCAAGTGCTGAGATCACTTCCCCCAGGGACAGATAGGCTGCTCAAGGCTCCCCACTCCCACTGGTGAGCTCAGAAACTTCCTTCTATCCAAGTAAGGCAATGGCCAACACAGGAACTACACACAGCCCAGAATACAGCAAAGCCTGTATACTGGTCTTAACTAGTCGAGCAAAGGTGGGAAAACAAGGAGTATTTTTTTTTGTTTTTGTTTTGAGAAAAGAACACAGAAATGCAGTTAGGCAAACAGTAAAATCGATTAACACAGGCTAGCACACTTTAGTGAGCAGCCTCAGCAATTAAATTAGCAAAAAACAGTAATATTCGACCAGAGTCGACCAAAATGCTACTTTTAAGTGCAGATACTTTAGAATACAGCAGAAAAACACAAAAACAGTTGTATCTTATTAAATGAAAGCCAGAGAGGACAATGCAGATAAAAAGCCAAAAGTACTTAAATCAGGAAAGTGGTCGCTTCTTTCAGTTCTCTGTAGCCAGGACCCCTCTGCAGGACCACGTGGAGCTCTGCTTGGGTATATAGCCAAAAAAAACGCCCTGAGGCGGATTTTTATACAGGGAACTTGAAAGAGCTAGAAATGGTCCAAGGCAACCAATGAATTACAGCTCAAGTGCTGAGATCACTTCCCCCAGGGACAGATAGGCTGCTCAAGGCTCCCCACTCCCACTGGTGAGCTCAGAAACTTCCTTCTATCCAAGTAAGGCAATGGCCAACACAGGAACTACACACAGCCCAGAATACAGCAAAGCCTGTATACTGGTCTTAACTAGTCGAGCAAAGGTGGGAAAACAAGGAGTATTTTTTTTTTTGTTTTTGTTTAGTTAGAAAAGAACACAGAAATGCAGTTAGGCAAACAGTAAAATCGATTAACACAGGCTAGCACACTTTAGTGAGCAGCCTCAGCAATTAAATTAGCAAAAAAACAGTAATATTCGACCAGAGTTGACCAAAATGCTACTTTTAAGTGCAGATACTTTAGAATACAGCAGAAAAACACAAAACAGTTGTATCTTATTAAATGAAAGCCAGAGAGGACAATGCAGATAAAAAAAGCCAAAAAGTACTTAAATCAGGAAAGTGGTCACTTCTTTCAGTTCTCTGTAGCCAGGACCCCTCTGCAGGACCACGTGGAGCTCTGCTTGGGTATATAGCCAAAAAAAACGCCCTGAGGCGGATTTTTATACAGGGAACTTGAAAAGAGCTAGAAATGGTCCAAGGCAACCAATGAATTACAGCTCAAGTGCTGAGATCACTTCCCCCAGGGACAGATAGGCTGCTCAAGGCTCCCCACTCCCACTGGTGAGCTCAGAACTTCCTTCTATCCAAGTAAGGCAATGGCCAACACAGGAACTACACACAGCCCAGAATACAGCAAAGCCTGTATACTGGTCTTAACTAGTCGAGCAAAGGCGGGAAAACAAGGAGTATTTTTTTTTTTGTTTTTTGTTTTTTTAGAAAAGAACACAGAAATGCAGTTAGGCAAACAGTAAAATCGATTAACACAGGCTAGCACACTTTAGTGAGCAGCCTCAGCAATTAAATTAGCAAAAAAACAGTAATATTCGACCAGAGTCGACCAAAATGCTACTTTTAAGTGCAGATACTTAAAAGCATTACTGTGTCCCCACGCAGCTGGAAATACACACACACACACACAAACACACACTTGACAGGGCTGGGAGTCGAACATACACCTAACTACCTTATCACACTACAGCATTACGCATTTACAGAACACGCTACCGAGATTACTGAGCACAGCACTCCCAGAGGCATACTTCTAGGTGGGTGACATCATCCGCAAAGGCAAGGATGCCGATAGGGAATGTATAGAGAGTGAGCAGTCTGAAAGCATATTACTGTCCCAAGGTAGACATAGACAAACACACGGCAGTGGTGTGATCGGGGCAACCAAATATCTACGGAGCACTACAACAACACTACATAGATACGGGACGCGCCACAGACAGTACACCCTTCAAGACAGCAACCAGTGTGTTCAATGTAGGCATCCATCATGACATTGGAAATGGACATCTGTTGCCTGGATGACCACCATCACTATACAGGATGTCAATGGCCATGGCCACACGCTTAGTATCACACGTCTGTTTGGAATGTACTGTGTGTCCATCTACACAATGGCGTACTGGGCATGCTCACACACTTAGCAGTTGCAAAGGGCCATCTTGCATGCACACGGATTCTAATCACGGAAGGGCGCAGTTTGGAATGTACTGTGTGTCCAGCTACACAACGGGGTACTGGGCATGCTCACACACTTAGCAGTTGCAAAGGGCCGTCTTGCATGCACACGGATTCTAATCACAGAAGGGCGCAGTTTGGAATGTACTGTGTGTCCAGCTACACAATGGCGTACTGGGCATGCTCACACACTTAGCAGTTGCAAAGGGCTGTCTTGCATGCACATGGATTCTAAACACAGAAGGGCACAGTATGGTATTACTGTCCCCATGTACATGAAGGCCACTCACATGTATTGACCAGTACACACTCAGGAGCTATCACAGTTGTCTCAGGTGTAGATCACAGAGGTACACACCACAATCTACAATGTAGCCATCACACATCACCATGTCATTGGACCAGCAATACACAGCCATACATTAACACAACACCATGTGACTCATGACCAGTGGACTGTACATAGGTTTACAGCAACTGTGCAGACTACACATATACCGACAGGGTTCCATCATGTGTTATGCATTGCAATGATACCACTGTACATAACCAGGTTGACTCTACACATACATGGGGCCCTGCATCTTACACAGCTGTGACAGATGACTGTCGCTGTACACCAACGAACACACATGTTTGGCTTTGTCATACATGTAATTGCAGTGGATATGGGCATGGATCAAACACACACCACATATGTACATAGCATAGCTTTTGCTGTCGTCTGTGCAGACAAGTGGCTACAGCAATCATACACACACAAATGGAAGGTGGGTCCATGGCTGTTGAATGCTAACAGTACATGAGGTAGCAATGTTGACCGAGGACACATTCCCTCTGTACTAGTTACCCATGACACCCATCATATCATACAACAGTCCATGTGTTATGTATGTCAACACACATGTCCACCAATTGCAATACATACAAACATGGGTACATGACAGGCATGTAGGACCAACACACATGTACAGTCTGTAGTGTGCATGCAGCTACCATGCATGTACAGTAGCTGATGTAAGTAACTCATCTGTGCCTAACTACAACATGCAGCTGCAATGCAGCCCCATAATTGACACTTGTATATGGTGACATACTGACAGTACGGTAGGATGTACAGCAGGTATGGATGGATATGTGTACATAAAGTGGTGATGCACCTGTGTAGATGGATGTTTGCCAGGGACGGCTCACAGGTGTGTCACACGCCATCCAACCATGACATGTGCAAACAGTACACTATGTTACCGTTACTTGACGGTGGAGACATAACACCTACACAGCGGTCAGGTGTTACCGACAGTACGTCACTTGACACCTGTAACACTTACATCCTCCCGTGTGCATATAGCAGCACAATTGCTGAAGGTAGCGTTGGTACACATAATGCGGCCAATACTGCTGCATGTCTGTCAGACGTATCATCATATAGCAGGTGTATCATTCACAGTACTGCCGTGTGTGTTTGCTTGTGTGACCATATATGCCATATATGGTGTGGAATACAACCCAATTATCACACACCTCTGTACACTGTTGTAGAGATCTGTACATACTGCAGTGTGGAAAGCATGACTTAGGCAGGTGTGGTGTGTGTATCACACACATCAGCTATCCAAATGTGTACGACATGTGTGGTCTCCACAGTGTGTGTGTGTGTGTATGTAGGTATGTATGGCTGTCTGGTGCATGGAGTGAGGGTGTATGCTACCATACAGAACACACAGGATCCCTAACCCCTCATGGTGATGCAGTCCACTACCCTGTTGATGCCATAGGTCTCAGCCGCACTGGCTACCTGTACATGTTCTTTCTCTGTGTCACATTGTGTGGGTGCACAGTACTGTGAGGGTGATAACCACATAGGCAAAGGTCCTCACCTCAACACTAGGGGTGGGAGGGCAGCCTAATGGTTAAGGTGTTTGCCTTACAAACACAAGGGGCAGGGTTTGAATCTCACAAGGGATAATTGGCTAGGCTTAAAATGGCTCGCAAGGGCAGTTAGCTTAGTACTAATCTATGAACCTATGAACCTATGAACCTATGAACCTATGAACTATGGGGTGTGCATTATAGTGTTGTTGACCCGATTAGTGTGAGCATGTTCCTGTAATGTGACAGGGTATTACTGCTACACAGTGAGGCCTCATGCTATCAAGTGGCCTCTAACATTATCATTGGCCAGACCACTGTGTACAACCCCTGCACCATGGCAACATACCTGTGATGTGACCTGGTATGGATGTCACGTCTCTAGCCACTGTAGCCTATTAAACTGCCCACATGCTTCTGGATCAGTATATGTGTGGACATCTGTGGTATGTTAGACTTTCAGACAGTCAGGCTGAGGCTACGTTTAGCATGCTGATATTGCCATATGTGCCTGTGAGTACTCCACAGTTACACATGGGAGACTGCAAACAGTGCTACCTGTAGGCACATGCAAGTAGACCATAAGGAGGGAACCAGGGCATCATTACCAACATACTGTTACTGTTGTTACCATGACACATACTGTGAACATATAACAATGTATGCTAAACCTGTACTACATGGTATGTCTGGTGCGTGTCAACAGTACACAACTAATGTAATATAGACATCTCTCACTATTCTCACAAAACTATTGTAATATACACTTCTCTCACTATTCTTACACAACTAATGTAAATTACACTTCTCACTATTCTGTTCACCCTGTGCATCAGACCATTTGAGCATGTCCCTGCACTGATGGTGTGGATGACAGGGATGCGGCACAGGCTTCATCATATGCACAGGGTGGTAATGTTTGCCAGGGGCATAGGCTGCACCAATGGATGATATCATGTGTGTGGGTAAAGGCCAGTGATATGATTGGACATGTCTGTTCAGTATGCATGTGGTTGTTGTTGTGCCCTACAGATGTCTTTGCTGTGTGCGTGTATGTGTGCACACAGTTCTGCCTTTTGTGAGGCCTACACGGGGTATTATTGACAGCTCCAGATTGTACAGACCAGGTTGTACAGCTCACTGTGTCCAGCCACGGCCACGTGACCTGTGCCTGCCAGGGGTTGCACGGGCACTACGAGGTGGAGGTACAGACTGGCTACTGTCTGATGACACATGTCCACTGGAACCATGTCCCCGCTGGGAATGTCCAGCAACACGTCCATGTGGCCTGCTGTGTCCTGGTGTGGACAGCGCAGCACCAGCTACACTGCTACTGCTACCGGCACTATGGGAGCGGGCATGTGAGGTGGCACGCTCATGTTGACCTGCACTAGGTGGTGTGGCTGGCCTACGTCCACGTGGCCTACGCCTCACTCCTACCAGATGTTCCAGCACAGACAGCTCATGCTCGCGGATTGCCATGCCACTGTCAAGGATTCCAACCATGTCACCCAATCACCTGTCAAGAACATCAGCAATCTGCTGTTGAGCATTTGCCAATGCCTGGATGTTGTTATTTAGGGTACGGATAGCAGCCCTCTGCAGCCTCTGCCCTTCCCTGGTGTGCCGTTCAGCACGTGCCTGTGCCGCCATTACAGTCTGGAACATGCGTCTGGTGATACCAGCTGCTGCGCTCTGTCCTGCAGGTGCATGTCTGCCAGAGGTCCTCCTATGAGCAGCACCGGCCACATGCCTGTGTGGCACATCTGCAGTCATTACACTGACACCATGGTGTGTAGACACACCTTCTGTAGCCACCACACATTCCTGTTCCACACTAACAGATGCTGACTGTCCTTCCTCTATGGCCACTGGTGATGCGGTATGTGTTGGCAGCAGAACTGTGTGCGGGGAAGAGGGGGACATAGCTGGGATGGCAACCGTTGGCACAGATTCAGCCCCTGACAACCCTGCCTGTACCTCATGCATATGTTCATCACTGCTAGTATCTGTGGGGACATTACCATCAGATGGACCGCAGGAGGGTAACGCACCTACATCACCTGTGAATGCAAAGAAAGAATCTAAATTACAATAGACACAGACACACAGACACACAGACACACAGACACACACACACAGACACACACACACACAGACACACCATGCATGTGATTTGACAGATGGCATGCAGCATGCCTGTGGTACAGCAGAGGGCATGCAGCTCGGACATTAATAGAGTTAGTAAGCATACCTCCCTGGGGTGCAAACTACAGCAAGCAGGTGTCATATCAGTAGCCATGCAATTCTCACAATCATGGTAGTATGCATGCATCCCCGTGATACACCATGTGGACCAGAACAGGATCACAGTACACATGGCTGATGTGACCTTGACATGTACTCTGCTGATGTGTGCATTAACATGCATACATGTCTGACACAATGGTGTCCTGACACATGTACAGCATCGTAATGGGCATCACATTGTGGTGTTGTCTGTATGCCCTACAGATAGAATGCATGTTTAGCAAATGTGCATGAGCATGGAAGGGTAGTGTGAGCCATCTACATTGCTATACAGTGTGAAGTACAGACACTGTGCCATTGCATGACATCTTGAGGCATCTATATTGCTGTACAATGCATAATATGTACACATTGCATAGCCATAACTGCATGCATTCCCATGACATAACTGTGGATTGTGACCCACAATGCTGAGGTGTATACACACCAAACCATGCTGTGTCAAGTGACAGGTCACTGGATGCCTACAGCTGACACCCCTGTACAACAACTACAGGGTCTTAGCTGCCTGGCAACCATGTCCACACATAGCGGACATGTCAATTCACCATTTCCCACATGACATTGATGTACCACACACACACACGAGGTGCACAGCTAACAGTGATGTCCTACAGCAGCAAGAGAAATGTACAGTATCTGTGGCCTGATGTGGTGTCAATGTCTGTTGAAGCTGTACAGGTGACTACTGTCATGCTATGACACAGTCGTGATGTGAAACTGATCTTCTATGGTAGACTTCATTGACACCTCCACTAGCTGTGCACAGGCTGTTAGGATGTCCACTGTACCACATCAACTGTATAATCAGTCAACTAAGGCTATAAGTGGACCATGTGTGGACAATGTGCAACAGGGTGTATACACATCACATCTACTGTGTGGCTACGTGTCTCTGGCCATCCCCCGTGGCCATGTGTGCACATGTGTTGGCCAAATGTGTGTGATGGCCATCTATCTCACATGTCTGTGTTGTCCCATATGACATACACCCATAGATGTCAGATATGTCACCATCCACAGGGCTATGCAGACAACGGGTTGTATGTTTGGTATGTGGGGTATGGGTCATGGGATAGTGTGACAATATTGCAGCCAGAACACTACATGTCTGGGGCATGTCAGATGGCACATCACAATGTGTGCACCCAATGCAGGGGCATACAACACAATGGTGACACCTGTGGGCTGCCCATATCACAGCTCACTGTGTGGTACTGTTTGCGTACCACACATGTTGTTCCAATGCATACTACATATGCCTCCATTGTAGAACACCTCCACCGTTGTATGCACAGCTGACCACACATGTAGCAATGACAAATACTGTGGTTTCAAGTTGGTGTATCATTTCATTTGTATATATTGCACATGGGTGGCCTGTGTGAATGATGGGTGTTGCGACCTGTATATCATGACTGGAACGAACATCAAGTGTGCAAGTGTTAACTCGCCACATGGCAAATGGATCTATGCTTTAACATGCCTGATACTGATGACAGTCTTACCTGCAATGGACTCATGTCTGTGCGGCACGCCAGAGGTACCTGTATAGGGGTGACACAGCAGTATGAACATTATCCATGACTGTATGACAGCCACAGGGTACACTGTGCATATTAACACATTCGCCTGTATAATAGCATATAGTATGCACATGTGTGCATACACAGGGTAGCATACTGTAGTATGCAGCTTGTGTGTCCACATACCTTGCATATGTTGTTACTTTACATAATGTACAGTGACACATGCAACTAAATGGGATATAATAGCCATATATGCAGTACTGACTTACCAGGCAACTCCAGGCTCATTGGTTCCACCATGGCAGCTAGAGTTTCTGGATGCTGTTCTGAGAGTGTCCTCAGACTGGCCAGTAGATCCTCAGTGTGTGTGAGTGGGGGCTGGGTTGGTGGCCCACCACCTGTTCCACCTTGTTCCCTGGCAATTGCAGTGGCACGCTGTTTTGCATGTCATATCAAGTCCATGCAGTGTCTGCGCACCTGCTGGTAGGTGCGGTTATGGCCACCCACATTGTTCACCCTCCTGCGAAGATCCTGCCACAGGTCGTCCCGCTGCTGGGCATGCTGTGGCACATGGCAGAACAACACCTCGTACTTCTCATGGAGGTATGGGATGAGGACATCATCCTCCTGGCGGCTGTACACTGGAAGGCGTGTACGAGGCATTATCTGTAAGACATGATGATGGTGACAGTTCACAGTTTCAGAGTTGTACAGAGATACTGCTGCACATACATTTCTATGACATCTAGTACATCTGCACAGTTATCTTTGCAAATCATCATGACATGGACACGACTGACGTGTTTGTGTCACACACATGTAACACCCGTTGTGCATTGGATATCATCACCATATATGTGTGTCACCTCATTACAGTGTTCATACTCCATGTGGATGCTGTCTTGATGTGGGCATGTCTATTTGCCTGCACTGGTGTTCTTACCTATCTGCACATGCCTGGATGTGTCCACAGTAATGCTGTTGACCTTGATGCTGTGTATATGTCACATATCAACACAGACACAGCCTTAATGGACTTGAGCAGTGACAATGCACACATACTCATGGAAACCTGTACATGCATGTGTTTTGCCATATACATCCTGCCACGGATCGCCTCTGTTGCACATGTGGTAGACATGGGACAATGGTTAGTTGGACGTCATTTGCAGGGATGCTTATGAACCATAACATGTATGGGCAAGGCTTCCTAGCTGTAACAGACAGCCATTATGTCACCGTGAGGTGCATCAGTGCCACATTACTGATCCAGACAGTTGATACTACATCTACCATGCGGCCATCACACCATGTATGACTGGGATGACATGTGCAGCTTTGATGGACAGGGTTGCATGGTTTGGCGGGAGTATGTCACATGCATGGCACAGGGATCTGTCCAGCATATGGCGATCCTAGTATTCGGACGGTGGATGTCCATGACATATATCTTACAGATCAGGATATGGACATGTAACATGTCCATCATCATGGTGTAGCAGATGTCTTTATGCAAGGTAGACAGCATGCTGCATAGTGGAGGTGAGGATTGTGAAGGCTGGTATCGCCCATACACGCATGGCCATTACCCCTTAAAGGTGATATGTGATCCAATATTGGTCACCCCAGTGCTGTATATGCCTGTCCAATGATCTCCGTGCTCATGGATGGCACCCTGTCATAACATGGGTACCTCGTATGACTACCTAAGGGGCCTGGAGACATCACCAAGTCAGGGAGGTGTACTGCACAGCACCATCCCTTACACAGTGTCCATAATGATGACCACAGCCTAGGTGGTAGTTAATGAGTACAGGGATGTTCACCTAGCGGTGATAATGCTGATATCATCCATCAGAATGTGCACATATGTCACACACCTCACCCACACTGACACAGCTATTCCACATAGGTCATGGCCATTCACATCCTTATATACACAGATGCCTAACATTTGTCTGTGTGGTATGGGCTACAATGAGGGTGGAGTACAACACATTAACCTTGTTCTACTGTAGCTGGCACTGGTGTGATATGCACATGTCACTTTGGCACCATTTGTAGTTGTGAGGCACCATTTGTAGTTGTGAGTCTGTCAACAGGCCACTGGTAGAACACTCCTGTGACATACAAAGGTATTTGTAATCAAACATCCGTACTGTCTTGTACATCTGTACTGCTAACATCTACAGTGATAATGGTTCATGGACATGCACACCATACTCAGCAGGGTTATAGTGTGGTGCCACACATTATGACTGTCGTCACCACTTGTGGGTTGATATTATCCAACACCCTATCTGTATTTTATGGTCATGCTAGGCACTTGTACAGAACTTGTGAGTATGTCATGAGCTACTGATTAATATAGCACCCATTCCACACCATTTCCCACAGGTACTCTGGCTGTGCTAAGATTTCCAGCTTGCTTATGGTACAACAACTGTTGTACACACGTAACTCACATATCCTGTGAGACATGGTTGTATATACAGGCATGTCCAACTGTCACGTACCAGTGCTATTGCCTGTCTATAAGATTCATATGTCGTACATGTGGCAATAGAGCAATTGTCTCATGTACACATTCAATGCTCACCTCCTGACATACGACACTACAGCCTGTGGGGGATGCACTTATGCAGCCCTGCTGGGGGTAATGCTGTCACCAACCCTGACTGCACCTGACAGTCATGTGGGGATGTGTAACATTCGCAACACACCCCACTCATCACATAGTCTCACATGATCTTCACCACAGGGCACACATACAAGGACAACGTGTGCAGTACCTCTCCATACTCTGTGTAGGCACCAGAGGAAGCCCCCATACGGAACACAACATCACCAACTTATAGCCCACAGACTCATGTGTGCCCATCACATACAGCCAATAGTGTGTTATAACATACACAACACAGCAGTCATAGGTGACTCTGTAGGCGGTCACACTGCAGTACCACACAGCAGGCTACACAAGGCGATAGTTGCTTACATCTTGCTGTCGGGTAACTGGTTCTGCAACATAACCTATGCACCCATGCCACACCTCACCAGGTACACTGTGACTTGTCATTCTCCATGTTAGTGTGACTGCCCTGAGATGCCACTTCACAGACTACATGTGCAGGGACATGCAATAGCTCGCCAGTCTTGTAGCCCTGAAGATGTGGGCCAAGCCCTGGGGAGCATTATGCATTCATCCAGACCCGATACCACTGTACAACGCCTGACTGTGTCACTTCAGCAGTTGCCTATGCTTCTGCTGTCATTCCACAGGCATCTGGTATCTGTCCGCTTTGACTGACCTGGTCAAACACAATGGTTTGGCACAGATGATCTGCACCTGTCAGCCCTGGGAGTACAGCTCACATGTAAGGCTCTTGCTGCTTCTATACTGCCTGTCTTGCACAGTTTCCAATAACAGTCACCGGCAGAATGGGAACTGGCAAACAAGACATGGGGTCATGTGACACAATGCTTGCATCTTCCTCTGTGATGCACGCATTCAAGGCACACCTTAGAAAGCACCACTCCAATATCTCTGTAGTGACTGGGACCTGCCTCTCGGCTCTGCAGAACACACCTGCAATGACAGGTTATAGACAGACCATACCTTTCAGGCACATACCTGGACTGGCACACCCACAGCTGAGGTGTTCCCACATCCCACTATGTTGTACTCACATCCTGGCTAGTTACTTAGCACAATGCATCAGAGGTGCTCCACATGCAACTAACTGTGTCTGGAACCACTATACACATTGTAACAAGCTACAGATTCCACTACATACCCCATGGTTACCAGACTTCATTTGTTGGTGTACTGGACAGTAGGGCTCAGACAGCTACTACTGATGTGTGACTGACACTAACCCACACTTAACTGGGATAGCCACTCATGTACTGACACATCCATGAGTCATAACCTCCACTCGGCTGGATAAACCTATACACACCACCTCCAAGACCAACATTAACCTTGACATGAACACTACCAACATGTGACTGGTGTTCCACACCTGTGGTCATCCCCTCATTGGTGGATTCCAAACATATGCTAATCAACCTTGTTAGCCACATCCCGGCACCACACCCTTCATGGCATACACAGTACAGGAGTACTACAACACCTACTACAGACGTCTTATGACAGCGGTTGTTAATGTCATGACACCCGTGCAGATGGACATTGCACATACAAATGCTGCAACACACCCCAGTGCACTTCAGTAGCACGTACATGACTGCATGGATCATGCTATGCCACACAGAGCCATGATGGTACACACCAGATAACAGACGCCACTCTGGTGGTCAAGTTCCATGGACATAATGTACAACAACAGGTGGAGGCTGTTGCACAGTGGTGTACAATCCCATGGGTGGGGTAGCTCACTGGTCAGCCTTGGTAGGGCCACAGGATCCCTCATCACATACGCCATGACTAGCTACGTAAACATTACTGCGACACATTCCGGGGTGTACCACAAGGCATTATGGTGGTATATCAGTAGTCACTGGCAATACCCACATCTGCTGTCACATACAACAGTCACTCAGGAACATTACAGACCCAGGTGATGTTGGCAACATGCTGGTGGATGGATTCAATGCTAACATTACACCCTCTCACTCACTACAGGGCCACAATCCATGCAGGAACATTGCGGTGTCCCTGTGGTCACACCTACACAGTACTAACCTGCACTCTATATGTCCTGGGACACTGGCCCCATGTCACCTTCCAAAGTCCCAGGCCGTGATGTCCACAAACCTCTGAACGACATGTCTCCCCACTAGGCCACCATATTCAGTAATAGCCTTGTATCAGACGTGGCCCCTGAATGGCACACAGCAACATTCATCACACTCCACACAGGTGGCACCACAATGCATGAGTGGGACTATAGTCCTACACACCTGACTGGACTGTTCTGCACGGCTATGGGGCACATCATCAAGGACGTCATTCACAGAGACATTGTTGGGCTCCGGTCCTTTGATGCCACCCGGGTTGGACTTGTTAGGGCCAGAGCATGGCCCGTACACCTAGTGGACTCCTTTCATAAGTTACCAGGGTAGTTGATGATGGTACGGGAGTCCACACATCCTACATTGTCCTCTCATTGCCCCTCAGCACTGTTCTCCATTCTGGTATTGACAACATACACATCTACCTGCACATCGTACCCTATGTCTCAGGATGTTATGCAACGTGGCTCATGGACAGAACACACAATGAGGGTAGCATACCATAGTACCTACTGCATTTCAGTTACATTTGACATACCACAGTCCTCAGTCATAGGGCCCCTCATGTTCAGTATATGCATCCCTGAGGTACAGGCTAGCACAGAGGGACTTTCCCTGCCTAGCTTTACAAACCCCTGCATACAAAGCACCATGATTGATCCACCAGCTGATACTGACTCCATCCATATGGGTGTCACTGTGACAGATACCTGATATGAATATCATGGCCTCAAGCTGCATGACACAAGGTCCATGGACATCACCTTTGCATTACACCATTCACCCACTATGACATAGGTGGAAGTTCCCTACATACGTGTCACATTGTACATGTTTGTAGTACACACGTATGTCACACCCACTCCTGTGATTACCGTATTGCAACTGTGGCGTGGATATCCTTCTACATGGCCACACTTATCTGTACTGGGTGTGTAGCTGCTACATAGGCACCCATTGTACCTCTGAACTCAAGACTTCTACACACATTCAAGGGTACACCACCCCATTTAGGGTGTACCTTGCACAACAGCTACAGCTTTACATACCACAACATTAACACGCCATGACGTTTATTGAGCTCTGACAGCTAAGGTATGCGGCTGAACTACGGACACCACGTCTGTACACATTTGCATACTACATACTCAGGGGTGACCTCTGCTGAACAGACAGGGCCCATGTCCACAACAATATTAATGGATATACTCCACATACGCGACATACACAGATGCCACTGTGAGCAACATGCTCATGGATATGTGCACACACGCAACAATGAGTGGGATGTGCTTGAGGGTTACATTCCCAAACCGGACACTCACCATGCTTTGGAACATGACTCCTAAGTACATCACGCAGGGACACTCAGTAGCACTGTTCATGTGATACCTCCCTTGGTGTTTAGGACACACATGTATGCCAGGGATCACTGCAGTGGCTGTACTGTGCAGAGGTGCAGGTAACACATGGCTCTGCTGATCACAGGACACTACCCTAGAGAGGTGCCACTGGTGTGAACACTGTGGTTGTGCTTACACATAGACTTGCAAGACTGCATAGTACCCCACTATGAACCTGTGAAGCTATTACATGTCCTTTGTGCATGGTTACTTGTTAGCCCTTCCATTTAGATTAGCTATTATGCTATTACAATGTCCCATGTCTACAAGCCATATGTATCCTGTTATTGTACATGCCAATAGACGATACCTGTGGTATGCATGATATGCCTGTTATGCTGTGTAGAATATCTGACATATCTACCTACAATACTATACATTACACATATTTTACATAGTATCCCATAATGCAAAGCATACTTGCAGAGCAGGACCACCTTAGACATGTCATTGTCGTTATATGCCCATACACATGCCTACTGTGACAGTATATCAACATATACTATCCCTGGCTATGGCACGTACTTGTTGGACATACCCTACCACTGACGGCGGGTTGTATGTAATTGTTCTGTTTAAAGCCCTCATGTAGCATTCCTTGTGGTGTCTGTGATGTGTACCTTGTGGCCCACAGCTGGATGCACAGTTTCTACAAGCTTAAGTATGCTCAGCAAGACATCACTACATAAATACCTTTTCCCATGTTATGCATTGCAGACACTTTTAATTAATGCAAAATGAGCTATACATACAGTAAATAATTAATACAAAACATGCTATACATATACTTACATACCGAGTGTTCTACATACCTTGTTAACGTTACGTACTTTCGTCTCTATCTCTCTCACACTGCTTACACGGGTATTTTGTATGAGCATATGGTTTGAATGTCTGGCAAGTCTTCCTTATATATGTCGATACCTGTAACATGTGGTTTCCTGCCGCCTATTGGTGATTCTGAGTGACCAATTACTTGCATATCAGCTTTGCAGCTACTACATTCGCCAATTACACGGCAACAGTGGGGTATAATTGACTTCTCCACTTGGGCATTGGCCATTTGCCCTACCTTCGGGGAGACGGCCTGTATTGCATTTTGTTATGTGTAATTGCAACTGCTATGCATAGAGACAAGTATACTTTGGATTCATGTCCCCCGTGGATTGTGTGTGACAGCTAGAGTATGTGGTTCAACATGTGGGTGTACCTGTCATCCCAACTTCTGTTAACGGACTATTGCAAACAAAACCTGTAACATCACCGTTTGTTCCATTATACAATGGCTGCAATTTTGCATGGCGCCTTTAATTGTGTCTCGCACAAGGTATGTCGACGGTTCTGCAGTTGTAATTGACTGACTGGATGTTTGTGCTGTTATTACAGTCTGTATTGCTATAGTTTCTAGTGTGGGAGATGTCGGTGGGTGTACATACCATATACAGGTTTGTGGGGCTTGCATTTCTACATATTCCATATATATGTGTGTGGGCTCCGTCCCTAATTAAAGAGCTATCAGTTAGTAGACTTATGTTACGGGATTGTACATTGGTCCGTTGTTAATTGGTTTCTATATAGTATGCAGGTGAGGTTGATACTTCCATACCTCCGGAATTGCAGCGATATGTAAAGGGATATGTCTACATGACAGCTATCCCGTGTATTTCTGTCCCAGATATTTGCAGTCATTGCGGTTGTGTTGGTAATAGAACCTCTTTGCCATGGGTTGACACCTTTTCATATGGCCATTGTTGGACACTTCCGGGACACACAGTGGTGTTTACAGGCCAACACATAGCCACGGTCAGTCAGCACATACTTTTATCCTCAATACATACCTATTGTTGTTGGACTTTGGCTACTTATCATATTGCATGTAACATTCACGTTTCTTACATACAGGCATAACTATTTAATGCAACTATTACATTATGTATGGGACATATTAATGTCCTACGATCTCGGACATTTGCCCTTTGTAATGTTTTATGTCAGGACACACCTGCCCAGGGAGGGGCTGTCCCTCCTAATGTGGGACAGGTGGTGACCGTATGCCTACGGCTAGCTATACCCACACCTACCGTAATCATCTACCTCCGAGTTGGCACTAGCAGACACATGATGTGAACACACACACACATTACAGTCACACGGGGACACACACGGCACCCTCAACACACACATACACAGACTACGGCACTCACACACACAGTTTTACACAGTACCTACATGGACCGCAACACCGGCAGCGGTACCGAATTATCCATTCATATCATCATAGTATTACTCGCGGTTGTACTGTTCTCTTTCAGTCTTTCAGCCTCGTGGTTACGCATGTCGGTATGTTACACATTCCATAGTTGGCGGTATCCTAAGTATTTGTACCTCCAAGGTATTATGAATGTCGTTGACCTATCTATATATATTTGCAGATATCGCTGAATCCGTATATATCAACATATATCACTCTATCGCCCTTTCTATCTGTCTTATATATATGTATATATGTGTACATATATATATATATATATATATATATATATATATATATATATATATATATACATCTGACGGGGAAGGTGACAGGCAAGCTACACCTTTCATTGTGTACTTGTTGGTGTATACTGTTTCCTGGACTCCGCACGCTTGTGCCTGTACCTGTCACATTACACACCTGCCATAGGTTAGGGTTGCCAGCTGTCCCACTCTGCGAGGGACAGTCCCTCTTTGGGCAGTTGTGTCCTGCAAAATATTTGTAAACATGGCAAATGTCCTGTGATTTTAGAACATACTTATTTCCTATAGTTTATGTAATAATCGCATAAAACAGTTATTCTGTATCTGAACCAACAAACAGAATAAGTAAGTAAACATTACAAGAATGAGCTTTTATCTAGGCAAAACAGTGCAGTTCTGCTTTCTGTACTGGCCGGGTGTATGTGTCAGCCTGCAGACATCTGACGTATGTCCCACATTAGTACTTTGAAGAGGTGGCAACCCTACCATAGGTACATCTTGCCTAGCAATAGTGTTAGGTGATTCTATACATGATTGCGTGTTCTACACCTGGCAGTGGTCGTTTTACCCTTAAGAGCAGGTGCTATTAGTACAGGGGTAAATAATGCTGGTTTCACCTGTTCTGGACATCATTCACTGTGATCTGCGTGATATTCGGAGTAGCTTATCCCTGTTTTGCGCATATCCATATAGTCATATTTAAACGTCGCTTACCAGCAGTGGGCAATGCATATTCCCGGTAACATGTGCTAAACATATGATCTGATGACCTGCATCCGACATGCATTACTCGTGCCTTCGGGATTACGTTACATCCCTTGCAGGACGTGGGACCGGGAACATGCACGACGGTCACTGCATTTAACATATGGCCATCTGGGATTTGTACACGTATTATGTCATTTTGTACGTGGAGTACACTACAGCTGTTACTCCATACTGCAGTCACATGGGTAACTCAGTTAGTTTACATATTGATGAGTCCATTTAATGGTATGTCCATGTGATGTTTACTGTATGTGCTCCGGCATTGGGTATGTATATCACAGTGAGCCACACACGATACTGTGCTACACCTTCAAACGACCGTGGGTGGAGCATGCTGCGGTGATGAATACCTGTCATGGGTACACCCCATGGCTTGACACAACATCCATGATTATATTATGTGGAGCCCCTCATTAACGCAGCAGGGACTCCGTGCCGAGTGTCTGCAGAACAGTGCTTAAACACATGTGCTCCCACAATTGCCTCTGCTCCTCTATGCGACAGTTGGTAACTCGATGTTGTGGCGACAGCGGACACTGTTTGCTCCGTTTGGTATATGGCCTCTGACAATTGGCCATGTACCCACCGATGCACCTGGGAACCTATACACACAGCACCAACATATGCTGATAGGTGCATGTACTGTTCAGGTGTTGACATTCCGTGTTCCAATAGCTGTTGTGTGTGCAATGTTTGTGGGCTGCCTATGTAGGATTCACACAGTGGGCCACCTATACATTACAATTTACAGGTGGTCGTGCTTGTTTGCCATCCATTTTACTGTGTGTGCAGGTGGAGAGGTGTGTCAGTCCGTAGGGGCCTACACTGTCAGTATATGTGCTATACGTTCCCTCTTTGCCAAGGCGTAGGCATATTGGGCACGCCTCCGTCTGCCTACTGGGGCTGGCACAGTGCATTCATGGTATGAATCCCTCTGTGCCTGTGATGGCCTTGGCAAATGCCGTGGGCTATGAGGGCCTTCACCATTTTGTCCCTGCTGCAGCTGTTTCCGCAGGATCATATTATGTAGCATGGCACATACTATGATGATGTGGGCACACGTGCCTGGAGAGTACTGCAAGGCTCCACCAGATGTGTCTAAGCACCGGAACCCTGATTTCAGCATCCCGAACACACACTCTATGATGATTCTGGTTTGTGCGTGTGCCTCATTATGGCGTTCTTGCATGGGTGTGTGTGCATTTCTGGTGGGAGTCATCATCCACAGCTCCAGTGCATAGCCAGCATCCCACACAAGGTGGCCATGTGGGATGTCCCCCCTGACAAATACCTGATACAGCTGTGAGGCATGCCAGATATGGGAGTCATGGTAGCTTCCAGGGCTGCCAGCACACACATCCATGATTATGCTCTGGGCATTGCACACGACCTGGCAGTTGATGGAGTGGAATCCCTTGTGGTTTATGTAGCGCCTACCATGCTCACCGGGTGGTGACTTGATTTGTATGTGCATGCATTCTATCGCACCCAGTACCTCTGGGTAGTGTGCCACATGGTGGAAGTGATGCATATTGCTGGCCAACTCTTCCTGAGTTCGGGGGAAGTATATATGCTCATTGGCATGTGGTAACATGGCATCCAGGAGCTGGTGTAGTACCCTGGATGCTGATGCCTGTGAGATCCCCATTATATCTTCAGTTGGCCTTTGAAAGGTACCTGTGGCTAGTATTCGCATGCTTACACATACCTTCATGTCCACTGGGATGGGTTCCCCTCTGTTATTTCTGGTTCTCAGGCATGGCCGGCACAGCTCCACTATTTGCTGTAAGATGTCCCTGTCCACTCTGTAACGCTCTACTATCTCCAGATCATGTAGCCCCTGGTAGGTTACCCTTGGTCTGAACACTCTTCTCCTCCTCCGGGGCCTGCGGTGGTTGTCGGCATCATCCTCCACAACACCGTCAGTCTCTTACACATGCTGATGAATCACAGCTATGGCAGCTCCCAACATGTACATTTTAAAAGTTCCCCGTGTGTTTACACCTATGGTGCAGTGTTTGGGAATTCACAGGTGTGTGTAGGGTGCTTTCACACTTTATACTATTGTGCTGTGAACACCGATGATGTCATAGGGTGTGTATGTACGATCATAGCTACAGGATATCTTATGTGTTTTACTACCGGAACTACTATTGTGGTGCCTTTGGTGTTGAATTACATTTGGCTGCCGTGGATTACCTCTTGACCTTCCCTTTACATTTCTGCACGCTCCACCTACCATTTTCTGACATGCATCCAGCAGCCTGCTTTAATTTGTACTTTCCTAGACCTGGCGTATCTTGCGTAATGTGTGCTATTGCCAGTCTACTGTCGGTTTGCTTTGCTCTGCTATGACAGATCTCCTAACTTTGCAATCCAATGCCTCCTCTCCTTTCTTTGCATTCCAATGCCTCCCCTATCCTGTTTTGCAGGTTTCTGCGAGCAGACTTGACAGCTGCCGTTGATTGGCCGCCGTGAGTTGATTGGTGTTGATTGCTCATTAGTATGCCAATTACCCTATTTTGGCATTTCCTTCTTTTCTTCCCCTGACCTTCCTGTTTGTGCTATTGTTCGTGCCGCGTGCATCCGCTTACTGGGTTTTGGGCATGTTTTCATCCCCGTACACATGCGCTTTTGGGCACCATGTGTGTTCTCAACTAAACTATTCTATACCTTCCTCCCCACCCCTGCCCTGCAGCTTTGCTTAGCAACAGACAGGCCAGATTTGCATTGCTCCAATGTGCTTACTGCTACGGTGGCACACCCCTCTGCTGATGTCATGTATCTCCTCTGAGCCACTCCTCAGTGTTATAGCGCTGCGCCGTATGGTTCAACCTTCATCCGGCGGGACATTTGCGATTCAGTATTATCTGCCTCATTTGCATGTCATTGACTACTAATTCATAGTTACCACGCCGAACACTGTCGCAGGCCCTTAGCAACCCTTGCACCTTGGTTGTGGTGTTCCATGTCTACCATTGTGTATTATGGTGTACACCTGATTTGTATTACATTGCGATTTTATGACATTTTTATATATTTTCTTTATGTTTCAGTTTGCGCACACATGCCCTGTGGTTGTACTTTGCATTACTGTGGACATGACATTAAAGTTGTTTTTTAGGTGTTGTGCATCCTTTCTTATGCCATTGGCTGTGTATTTAGCCATTGGCATATGTTAACTTTGTAATACATGAGTCTGGTCCGCTTCCATAGCTCAGATGTTCTGTTTGGAAAAATGTAAACCGTGTTTTTTGGTTTACATTTCCGTGGCCTTATGCTACACCTGCACCACTTCATGAATCGCTATATGCCTTCATTTGCATGGTGCGACACTGCGCATGGGGTGATTAGCATACCTATGCTGAGGGCTGCGCAGTTCTGGCGTATGCCGGTAGTGCACGTGGTATTGGATCGTACCTAAATTGCTCAACGGACATATTTGGCATTATTCCACCTACGCTACACCTGGCTCACGCTTCATGAATCCCGGGGATAGTGTTATAAAAATTTTATACTGTGTATGCAGTATGATTTGTGTGTAAACATGAATAAAGCAAGTGCAACATAAGAAGCCATATAATATATAGTAAAATGCTATCTGCTACTAAATCAAATAGGTACATAGCACCCACAAGTCTGCAAAAAATATTCAAATACCAATAAGCAATTGCATATAAAAATGTAAAAATAAATGTAAACGTACATAAACAGATTAAAGCAGGTCTGTCATGAGAATCTGATGAGCACCTTAAAACATTAATATATGCTTAAAACCATAAAATCCTAATAATAAATAAATAAATAAATATATGGTACCAATTATATATAATATAGTATAAATAGTTTGGAAGCCTTTTAAAAGAAATATATGGAAAACATCCTTAAATAAACATCAAATGTGATAAGGCATAGAATCTATAATTTGGCAGCCCGTAACTTTAAAACTGGTGCCAGGGATATCCTATCATTTAAACCGGGCCATTTATTGGCCTCTAAAACCAACTGCCAGTACACCTCACGGTATCCCAATTGTATTTCCCATGGCCCCCCTCTGGCATCCTTCTGGACCACCTCTATAACAAAGAATTTAAATGTTCTGTGTCCACTAACCTCACTATGTTTAGAGAATTCTTTGCGTTTCCCTTTTTAATATCATATAAGTGTTCATAAATCCTATGCCTTAAACACCTCTCA
Organism: Protopterus annectens; assembly: GCF_019279795.1. NCBI lineage: Eukaryota > Metazoa > Chordata > Ceratodontiformes > Protopteridae > Protopterus > Protopterus annectens. The sequence continues at coordinate 506,881,851 of NC_056725.1, read as the reverse complement.
GTTTTCCCCACATAAAAACATTTGCAGTTCTCACATATCATGAGGTATACTACCCCTTTTGTTTCACAATTACTATAAACTGTTGCTAAAATGTTTTTATTATGACAGGTAATATACACCACTGATTTATTGAGTATGTGGGGACATTGTGGACACTCTCCACATTTATAGGTTCCTGTTCTTTTAACTTTCCTTTTACTTCCACCATTACTTTCTAAAATATTTTTATGTTTCTTCCTTTCCTGTAAACAAATTTTATAGGTATATCAAAATGGAGGTCCAAGTCGGATAGGGCACTAAATCTCCCCCATTCATCCTTGAGGCATTCTGTTATTGTGTTGCTATCCCCATTATAGTCAAGTACAAAAATATTTTCGTACCCAGTATTCTTACTTGTAGTCACTTTTTCACCTGTTTTAACCTCATCAACCCCTAGTATAGGTGCAAATCTATCATGCCTATGTAGGAACACTTCCTCAACAGTTTGTCTAATCATGTCAGCAGGGTAACCCCTTTCCAAAAACATATTTTTCCAGAAAAATACTTCCCTCAAGAAATCTGAGTCTTCTGAGGTCATCCTGATGCCCCTTACAAGCTGACCTTTAACAATACTCCTCTTTTGAGCAATTGGGTGTGCACTGTTGAAATGAAGGAATGAATTGCAATAAGTATCTTTTCTAAAAACCTCTGATTTAAACTTTTTATTCTCCCTATCTTTAATAATTTTAACATCTAAATAATCAATAGAATCAAATCCGCATTTATATGTAAATTTTAAAAACTTAGTAGTGGTTGCAAATATATTGCATAAATTCAACAATCTTATCCATCCATCCTGTCCAAAAAATACAAATATCATCTAAAAACCGACAATACAAAACCCAATTTTCTTTATATGCTGAGTTGAAAATATAAAAATGTTCCTATCATGCAAGCACCAGATTTGCATACATCGGTGCACACATTGCACCCATTGCCACACCTTTTTCTTGACGATAAAACTCTCCCTCAAAATAAAGGAAATTATTCTTTAGTACTATTTCCATCCGGGTGTTAATCAAATAAGTGTCCCTATCATTAAACTACCCATGGTTCCTAAGACCCTCCGTTAAAAATTCCAACATGGGGAATTGATGTAAACAAATCCATTACGTCAATAGCTGCAAACATAACTTGGTCGGAAAACAAGTAATTCCAAATCTTCCTAAGGAAATCCCAAGAGTCCTTAAATGTGTTCTGAGAACTCAAGGAAAATTCCTTCAACTTTACATCCAAATATTTGGCTATTGCTGCAGTTGCAGATTGGCTAGCTGCCACAATTGGTCTCATTGGTGGATCAGATATACTTTTGTGGGTCTTAGGAATCCTGAAAATACTAGGTACTCTAGGTTCCTTGTTGTATAAAAAATTAAAAGTGTCAATATCAATAGTGCCTTTCAATAATAAATCATTTAAAGTAATAACAATTTTTCTACTGGCAATATTAATTTCATTCATAGAAACCTTGGAATATTTGTCCTCATCCTGCAAGAGCCCCATCATTTTACTTTCGTATATGATGGAATCCATAATAACAGTACCCCCTCCCTTGTCAGGTTTCATAACCCTAACAAACTTGTTTTCCTTCAATACATTCAAAACATAATTTTCCTCTTTAGATAAATTAGACCAAACCCTATTGTTGGCCAACTCTTTCCTGAGACTATTTTCTACCAAGCACTCAAAGTTTTTTAACTGCGGGTGTATTGGAGGGTTCCATGTACTTTTTCTCTTTAAAGAACCATCACCCACATTAGTTGATTTAAATATGAATTCCATATTTTTCTTTCGTACAAACATTTTAAGGTCAATCAATACTTTACTAATATCACGTTTCCTTCTTGGTACAAATTTAAAACCTTTAATAAATAAACTAAAAAATTCTTTAGTAATATCCAAGTTACTATAATTAAAAATGGTATACCCATTAAAAGTAAGCATGGTGCATTTAGATGTTATTTCATCAGATTCCAAATCTGATACTTCCCCACATCATTATTTAAATGTTCATCATTCAATATTTCTGATAGCCCCCTCTGTTGTTCCACCCATTCCAATTCCCCCGCTGATAGGTTGTTTTGTTCATCAACCTCTCGGAACGGCGGGGGGGGGGTGGATACCCTAAAGAGTCAGTGATATCCCCAGAACCATTATCTATGTCTTTATTAACATCAACCTGCATGTCACTCTGATAGTAACTAGGGTTGTTTTTCTCCTCAGTATTTATACTCCTAAAAAAAATCTTGGTCACTGTTAACATGATCTGTAAAACTCCTTGGTCTGGGGTAATGTGTGTTATGTTCATATTCAGATATGTCCCTTAACATTTTACGTTTTTTCCTATTGATAATAACATTAATTCTGTCATCAATTTGCTTTCTTATCTCAAAATACTTCTTTTTCTCTTTTTCAACAGTAAACATTAGGTCATTTAATAAACAATTGTTAATTCTGTTAATCCTTTCATTCAAATTAACCATGGTCAAATAATTTTGTTTGATTATTGCATGCAAAATATCAAAACTACAGTTATCAAAAAATTTTAACAAATCCTTGTGAAAGTCCGAACCTTCTATAACATTATTTGGGTATCTGTATACCCTTAATCCTTTTGGTACAACTCTCTTGCACAAACAATAATTAAGATAAGCATTATCCACGCTTAAAACTTTAAATTTGTGCAGTAAATCATTCAATTTATTCAAATTATTAGCGTATGTGTCGGCATGCGTTTCACCTGCAGTTTGAACGATATTGTCAAAAGAAACACTCTCCTTTAACCAGTCATCTAAGTTATTAGAGCTGTGTAGAGTGTTTTTGTTTAAAACAATGTCAGAATCACCTCTAACTTCCACCGGCTTGAGGGATTCTGTTATGTGTTCCTACATAGGCATGATAGATTTGCACCTATGCTAGGGGTTGATGAAGTTAAAACAGGTGAAAAAGTGACTACAAGTAAGAATACTGGGTACAAAAATATTTTTGTACTTGACTATAATGGGGATAGCAACACAATAACAGAATCCCTCAAGGAAGAATGGGGGAGATTTAGTGCCCTATCCGACTTGGACCTCCATTTTGATATACCTATAAAATTTGTTTACAGGAAAGGAAGAAACATAAAAATATTTTAGAAAGTAATGGTGGAAGTAAAAGGAAAGTTAAAAGAACAGGAACCTATAAATGTGGAGGGTGTCCACAATGTCCCCACATACTCAATAAATCAGTGGTGTATATTACCTGTCGTAATAAAAACATTTTAGCAACAGTTTTTAGTAATTGTGAAACAAAAGGGGGAGTATACCTCATGATATGTGAGAACTGCAAATGTTTTTATGTGGGGAAAACTGAGAGGTGTTTAAGGCGTAGGATTTATGAACACTTATATGATATTAAAAAGGGAAACGCAAAGAATTCTCTAAACATAGTGAGGTTAGTGGACACAGAACATTTAAATTCTTTGTTATAGAGGTGGTCCAGAAGGATGCCAGAGGGGGGCCATGGGAAACACAATTGGGATACTGTGAGGTGTATTGGCAGTTGGTTTTAGAGGCCAATAAATGGCCCGGTTTAAATGATAGGATATCCCTGGCACCAGTTTTAAAGTTACGGGCTGCCAAATTATAGATTCTATGCCTTATCACATTTGATGTTTATTTAAGGATATTTTCCATATATTTCTTTTAAAAGTTTTCCAAACTATTTATACTATATTATATATAATTAGTACCATATATTTATTTATTTATTATTAGGATTTTATGGTTTTAAGCATATATTAATGTCTTAAGGTGCCCATCAGATTCTCATGACAGACCTGCATTCATCTGTTTATGTACATTTACATTTATTTTTACATTTTTATATGCAATTGCTTATTGGTATTTGAATATTTTTTGCAGACTTGTGGATGCTACGTACCTATTTGATTTAGTAGCAGATAGCATTTTACTATTTATTATATGGCTCCTTACGTTGCACTTGCTTTATTCATGTTTACACACAAAGCATACTGCATACACAGTATAACATTTTTATAACACTATATGTATTCAAGTGTCACTAAACAATGTTAATTGGTTTCTTATGGCATTAATTGCACACAATTAATGTAATTGGTAACCTTATTTAAGGTATGAATTGTTGGTTGGTTTGTATTCTGAGGAAGTTGCAGACGAAAATGTACTGTTTGATTCTCCAGTGTTAAGTATTCTTGTTTGCTGTGTTTTAATAAACTTTTTCGGGTCAACGGCTGTCCAAGTGCTCTTATTTTTGGTTTTGAGTACTCATTTGGGCACTTTTTTTTTTTGGTTTATTGTTCCTTTTTCCTTTTTTAGGTTTTGCATTAGCATGAATTTTCTGAAGGGTATGAAGTCTAAAACTCAAATGTCTGTCATTATTTTCTAACTTCAGTCATTAATGATTTTCCACTAATTTGTCAGAAAGCCACAATTTTATGAAAAACAGACCAAAAATATAAGGCAAAAATCTGGACATTCTGTGAAAATCTGTAGAGTTGAGAGGTATGGACTGTAGCAATGCCTACAATAAAAAAAAATCCGAGTAACATCATGTCATAGTACAACATAGATGCATTTAATAGCATAGGTACTAACTGCAGAGAGAGTAATGTGTGTGTAGGCAGTTTAGGTAGATACCAGGAAGATATGTTAATTAAGAGAAGAAGAAAAATTCATTAGGTAATTTCCTAAGAAGTATGGATCCACACATGTTGGAAATTAAATTTTAGTTGTTTTTTGAATTTGCCACTTTTGGTAGTGGAGCGAAGGGACAATGGAAGTTTATTCCATGAGTATGCAATCGAATGACTGTAAAGTATTTTTACAATATTTTTGTTTAGCTTTCTCAGATGCAAAAGATTTTGTTGTGTGCTTCTGAGGTCATGATTGGGTATGTAGGATGTAATTATGAATGTAAGGATAGGGCAGGAGTTGGGGCTATTTAGGATGGTGTGTGCAATTTGTAGTTGTGATATTTGAAGCATGTGGTGGAGCTCAGGCCATCTTAAGCTTTTCAAGGATATACAATAATGGGATTTGTAGCCATTACTTGCTGTGAATCTGGCTATCTTGTTATAGGTGGTTTCTATTTGGTTAAGAGATTATTTTGGAGGTTAGAAAGTATGGGAGCAGCATACAGCAGGGATGGTAGAATAAATGTTTGAGGTAGTATAGGTCTAGATTTGTTAGGCATATATTTGTTGTTGTGGTATAGAAGACCTGTTTTTTGATTGGACTTTTTGATACAGTTAAAGATATGTAAGTCGAATTTTAATTGGTCTATAGTAACGCTAAGCAACTTGGAGTTTGAGTCGGCGGTGATAATTGTATTATGTAAGGATGAGATGGTGAAGTTGTCTTTAGCTGGACTGAGGCTTTTGGAAGTAAAATGAGAAGCTTGGTCTTTTTGGGGTTGAGAAGCAGGTTGTTTTCAGTTAGCCATTGTTCTACTAGGTGCAGAGATTGTTGAGTGACAGTGTGGAGATTTTGTATATTGTCAGAGGTGTTAATAATTGTGGAATTGCCTCCATATTGTATTAAGGTAGAGTGGGGGCAGGAGACATGGAGGTTATTTGTAAATATATTAAAAAGTAGGGGGCCCAGGACAGAACCATGGGGAACCCCAGTCTTAACAAGACAGAAAGGGGAGAAGGATATTTGCCATCTAATGGACTGATATCTGTTTGAGAGGTAGCTGTTAAACCAGGAGTTAGTGGAGGTAGAGAGTTATAGGTTCGAAAGTTTGTTTAGGAGGATGAGATGGGAAATGGTATCAAATGCTTTGGATAGGTCAAGGACTAGAGCTGATATGAGTTTATTATTATCTCTGGCTTGGGGAATGTTGTGTGTGAAATATAGGAGGGCAGTGGTAGTACTGTGCGAAAACTGCGGTGGTGGTGCTGCGGTAGCTTTGTTGCCTCCCAGTACGACGTTGTCCTGTTCGATTCTCAGCTTGAGCGTCTTCTGTGTGGAGACATGCATGAATGGGCGTACCTTCGTCGAAGGTTGTGCATCAGGGCCGGCAGCTCGGCACGTAAAAATCTACTGCCAATCATTAGCGGACCGGAGTTCCTCTGTGGCGACCCCTAACCGGGAAAAAGCTGAAAGACACAACAAGTGGTAGTACTGTGCAAGGGACGGAAACCAATCTGTGTGAGTGTAATTAGGTTTGCCTGTAAGAGGTGATTTAGTATTTGTCTATGTATACATTTTTCCAGTATCTTGGATAAGGTAGATAATATGGCAATAGACCTGTAATTTGAGGGTTCTGTATAATTCCTTCCCTTGTGGAGGGGTATTATGAAGAATTTTTTCCAGCTATCTGGTATTGTATTTTCTTGGATGGATCTATTGATAAGTATAGATACAGGGTATGCTACTGATTTGGCTGCATGTTTGAGAAATAATGGAGGGAGCCAGAAAAAACAGATCAAGCCAGCTTTCAAAAAAAAAAAAAAAAAAAACAAACAATTTAGGAAAACCAAGCTCAGTCAAATTCCAGATCAGTGTATCGCAGCATCTTCCTAATAACTAGAAATCATGTGCTGCTAATCTAGTACAGTGTGGTGAAAAAGACCACCACTTCTATAGGGAAAAACAATACAAGTATGGAGTACAGGTACATAGGTAAACCTTTTCCAAGAGAAAGAAAATAGTTTTAAGTAATTGACCTAGGAGTACAATAGGAAGAGAAAAATGGGAGGGGGGACCAGTAGTATGCATGCTTTTAGTAAAAGGCTATAGCAAAATGTCCAGTTTAGAGGACAGATTAAATACAACTTTAACATACACTTGTTTAGCTGAAAGCACTTTAGTGTTCCACCGATGCAGGGTCTCACACTGCAGGGCAACCAGACAGCCTTTGGTTTATTGGAGGTTGGCCAGGACACAGAATAAAACTTTTGCTGAGGGGACTGGAAATAAAAAAGGAAAAGTAGGTAAATACTAGGTCTGAAGTGTTAAAACATTCTGATTACCAAGTAATTAAGAAGATACAGGATGCAGGGAAGGGGCAGCATACCTTGTAAGAAACAGCACAATTCTTTGAGCAACACAAAATGTAAGGAAAGCAGAGAAAAAAAAAGGTAACCGCAGTTGATACCAAGCCATTATAACATACATTACACTATTATGTATTGTTATAAAGGTTATGAAGAGAAACAGTAACTACTAAGATGTGACACACAATTTAGCATTCTCCACTAAAAGTCAGGAATAACAACAGTGGCATTATACAGAAACAGAGTCGCTTGTATCCCTCGGAGGTTACAGTAAGTTCTATTTTAATTGCCAAAAGGTTAGTGGTCTAAAAGTACAGATAGCAGGTGACAATATTCACATTAGTGAATAAAGCAGCATTGTACCTGTTATTTAAAGCCTCAATATGCTATGAGTATAATTGTATACTGGCAGAACAAAAAAAAACTCTCATATGTAGGGCAAGTAGAGTAAAGCAAAAAAACAAAAGCACTTTTGAAATATAGGTTCAGAAAATAAGGGACCATATAGAGCTGTTACCAACTAAAATATGCATGAAAAAAACAGACCATGTATGAAACTTCACAAAAATAGCAATAGGAATCACAAACAAAAACAATACCAGGTAGTACTTACATGTGAACACACTACTGGGGATTCCTATGAAGCAAGGACAGAAAAGCTAAATTAGTGATGGTGCCTTTTTAAGTCAGGTTTTTTGATTCCTCTGTAATGGAGCAGGAGTGTGAGGGAGGAGTACACGTTCAAGGTGGGGGAGAGAAATAAACACAAAGTAATACAAGGTTGTGAGCTAGAAAAAACGGACCAGGCCAGTTTCCAAACAATAAAACAAAACAACAAAAATAATTAGGAAACCAAGCTCAGTCAAATTCTGGGTCAGTGTATCACAGTATCTTCCTGTATCTGACTTAGCGTATTCATAACAGGTAGGTCATCAGTACACATTATATGGTATGATAGTGGGGCCCTTTGAGGGTATTCTTCCTTATGTGACCAATATGTGTATGTCTGTGGCACCCATGATTGTTATGCATCTCTCTCTGATATCTGTTCACACATGTTCTATAAATGAACATGGTGTAAATGCTTTTTAGGTCATTCCTTGGTCAAATGCATTACCTATTCATAGGTTCATAGGTTCATATGTTGGTACTAGGCTATTGGCTCTAGGGCCTATACACGCCTAGCCATAACAATTCCCTGGCTATTTCTTCCCACACTATTCACTTCCCTGGACCCCTGTCTAGCAGGGCAACTGACGTGATCCCTGGGGTGAATTTCCTTTCTCCCATCCAATCATCAAGGTTCCTTTTGAAGAGAGCCAAAGAGGTGCTCTGCTTGACATGTATGGGCAGTCTGTTCCGGAGTCTGGGGAGTCTCTGGGTCAGGAACCTATCCCTCCAGCATGTTTTGTTTATTGTGTGGCTCTGAGGGATTGATATTTCTTTAAGTGTAGCATGTCCAACAGCTCTTGGTTTGACATGGCCTTATATGTTAAGCAGAGATCGCCTCGGAGTAGACGATATGCAACAGAGTATAGCTGGAGTTTTTTTAAGGTGGTCAGCATAGGGCATCTGCTTTAGGCCTGTGATTCCTTTAGTGAGGTATTTCTGTGGCCTTTCCAGTTGTTGCAGATGTCTTGAGAGGTACATACTAAATGGGGCGTTGTATTCTATAATGGGTCTAATGAGGGATGAGTACAATGGGACAAGATAATTATGCTCTCTATTGCATGTCTTCCTCCAGAGATGTGTTTACTACTGCAATATTTTCCATCACAATATACAGCTTAATGGCAGATGTGTGATTCCATAAACATTTCTTACTGTATAACATGCAGTGAGACCATCAGAAACAGTGATTGGTCCTCTGTTACAACATTTTCTATTGTGTTGCCTCTGGAAATTGCTGTTCTGTTACTGTTCCCTGTAGTTGTATGTGAACATGTCCAGCATTAGTATGTCATACATGTTTGCAAATCAGACGATGACAAAACTGGACTCCTGACATGTCAGATGCTCAGTCTTGTCATTGGTCACTCATGTATGTTGTTTGATATTAGACTGGCATGCGTCATTCAAATAACCATACAACACTTGCTTGTCTACTACATGCTAGTAGGTGATAAACCCCTTTCTTATTGGTACTACTGTCATTTCTTTGCAATAACATGCCTATTTCTGAGTTAATTGACCTCACAGCTATAAGGTCCTTTTGTTCTTGTGTATATATGGTGAGATGGATAACACAGCGGTACTGTCAGCTTGCCTACATAAATTCCCTATGTATGCATCCTTGTATGCAATACCTGCATTCTATGCATTCATCCTATAATGTATCTTCCATCTTTGCTACCTGTTATGTCATCAACATTTAACATTTATATCACATTTTTACTTTACTTTGTTTCATTGCAGCATTATGTCCCTATGATACCCTTGATCACCATGTCCATTATTATTTATGTATATAACTATGGGATTGACATTCATACTAATTCTCATTACATCAATCTTGCAGATTTTATGTCAAAAATGCTTCTTACACACTTTTATTTCATTTGCTTGAGGGATTTGAGCACACTTTAAATGTTTCTTCTCTCCAGCATTGCTACAGCATTATAACAAATTTTTGTGTACCAGTTCCCCCATTTCACTTCTACTGGTTCTGGAATGTTTCCCTGTACTTGCCCTTAAATATGTCTGGGCTACCATGAGTACTCATTTATGAACATTGTCTATATGTGATCCATTTTGTTTACATTGTGTGCTGCTGCTTCCAAACACTTTTACATGGCCGTGAGCACAATTGTTAGTCATGGAAATGTGCTTGTAACTGTGTAGACACTATGAGCAGCATGCATATTTGATTAGGGCTGCTACTCATCTCGCTAACATGCTAAATCATGTGGGGTTAGCATGAAGCCTACAGTATTGTTAATAAATCCCAGAGATTAACTTTTAGCCTTGAAGAAACCAATGCTTTTTTTTATTGCTCTATAGTCAGTTTGTCTCCATGGAGACATAAAAAAGTAGCCCTCAGCTGCAGGCTTCTAAAGACATATTGAAAAATGTGTTGCTAAAGATAAACTTTTCATTACATTCAGTGTTCTCTTATTTACTTGTTTCTACTTAAAACATGTTTTTGGATTAAGCCAAGGATCTTAATCCAGACATTCATTTATGCAAAAGTAAGAGAAAGCATATTAACTCTACATATATTATGATCTCTGTACTTTTGCACCCCATTCCCCCATCTCAACAACCCAAGATTACAGCCTATTAACTTAAACATGCTTTTGTATAGTCTTTTTTTGCATTGTAATCAGGAGCGGCCTTAGGTCAACTGGTACCCTAGGCCAAAGGGCTTCATGGCACCCCCCACCACACCACCCAGTGCCCCTATCCTGGTCTACCAGCACTAATAAATACTGGAAAAGTGCCCCTGCTAGACCAGTGCCCTAGACGGCCACCTAGTTGTCCTATTCTTAAGGCCGGCTATGATTGTAATGCCTACATTTCTTAATGCTAAAAAAGAAGGAAGAAAGAAAAACAGCCAACTGTTTACTTTAGTATCTTTTTCACATACAATAATAAAAAAAAAGTTTTACTATATAATATGCAATTTATCTCATGAAAAGTTTTATAAAAATACTGTTAAAAGCATACATTCTTTTACTTACAGTTACCTTTTCCTCCCTCTTCCATTCCCTTTAGTGTCCTTCCAAATATTAATGACACAGATTGAGGCAAATTCCTTTCAGATACCCACAAGTTTAACAAAGTCAACAAAAGTCCATTCTTTCCACATTTTCTAGTACAGCTATATTTCTCAGATGTGACTAATGCTTTATAATCTCACATTTATTCACTAATTCCCATGTTGCGGGGTCTTCTTCCTGTTCACCTCCATCTCCCAGCTCCAAACTCAAGTTCAATTCCAAGGTATTTCCAATTCTTCTGGACAGCTCCTATGCTTTTTGCTGTTTCTCAAGCATTTTCTTTTGGAATATTGGAAAAGGTTTCATTGTCAAAGTCTCTCCATGAGCTTTATTATCAGAAGAATGAGAAGCAAAGTCCCCTTCTGACTGATGTCTCACTTTTTGATGACAAACTTTTGTATTGACTCCTTAGCCCGTTCTGCATCAAAAAATGATTTTGATCCTCCGGGAAAATATACTCCGAAGACAGTCGGATACAGTAGCTTTCATCTCATGCCTGCCTCATGACATTCCCTGATTGCTGGAAGAAAAATGTTTCTCCTCTGCTTGGTGTACAGCGAATAATCATTTTGCACAAATACTCTACTGTCTCCAACTTTTAATACTTTGCCCTTCTGCCACAGTTTGTCAGGATCAGCTCTTTCTGTTGGTAGGATTGCATCTTTCAGAAACAAAAGATAAAATTCCCAAGGAATGAACTGAGCCTGCAAGCCAAAGACCAATGTAACTGAAGAAGACAAGGCACAGAAATACAACTGAAAGCATATCAAGTTTAAAAGTTTAATGAGGTAAGCACTTCCATACCAAATACTAGTGCTTCATCAGACTATATAAAAACTGCATCAATAAACACTTTTAATACATTCACATTAATTCAAAACGACCAATGAAAATCAAAGGATGGAGGCCTGACATCAGCTTGTATTATTTAAAGAGACATCATGCTTTTAGTGCAGGTTTAATAGAAACCCTGTCATTTAGACCTGGGTATTTATCAATGTGCCATATTATAAACAATTTCAAAAGCTTGAAATCTAAAACTATGCTCACTCTCATTCTGCATACAATGTCTGGCTAGTACATTCTTGGTTTCACCATTCCTAATACAATAAATATGTTCCCTGATTCATTCCATCAGTGACCTATTGGTTTTTCCTACATAGAAACAGTGACAAATTGTGCATGTAACCAGATAGATCAGATTCCTAGTTTGACAATTAGCTTTAACCTCATATTTATACTCAAAACAAGTAAATGGATGAATAAAACATGCTGATTTATGAATAAACATACAGAAATTGCATGTAAGGCATTCTTTTAAGAGATTTCTTATTCTTAAAGGCAAAATTCGGTTTATGGTCAACAACCTTCGAGATGTCATTGTCCAAACTCAATATAGACCAATTTGACTTAATGATATTCATTATACCAGTCATATCACTAGTGTAGAATAAGGATATAGGCAAACTACTCTTACTAGGCAAACTACTATTACTAGTAACCTGAGAGGACATAGCCTCAAAAACTTGATTTGAAAAATATGGTTTTGCTTTATTTTCCCTATGTATAGCTCCTATACAAACATTCCTTTCAACCTCACATGCCTTGTACCCCCTTTCATGAAATTCTTCCTTAAGCATCTGAACATCTTGTCTGAAAACATCATCACAATTGTTCAATCGAGACATTCTCATTGTTTGACATTCCGGAATATATGGCCAGGATGCATGCTATCCTTATGCAGGATAGCATTTCTTCTACAGGGATTCCTATATAATTTGGTCTGAAAATTCCTAGTTGTATCAATACTAACTAGTACATCAAGGAAGTATATTTCACTGCTGGAAAACTTGTATGTAAATTTAAGAAAAGATGTGGTAGTCTCTAGATGGCTAATAAATGACATAAGCTGTCTTTCAGTTCCCCCCCAGACAAAAAACAAGTTGTCTACAAATCTCCTGTAGAAACTAACCAAAGGAGCATATTCATCCAAGTTCAATAGTGAATTCTTCTCCCATTCAGCCATAACTATGTTGGCATAGCTATGGCACAGGGCATGCCCATAGCTACGCCAACCTTCTGTAGGAACAGGTGTCCTTCAAAGAGAAAGACATTCTTTTCTAGCACAATTTCCAAGAACATACAAATCAGATCAATTTTACTTAAAGTGTATTCACTATTTTTAACAAGGAAGTCATGTACCATGGAAATTCCCAAGGCGTGGGGGATGGCAGTAAATAATGATACAACATCCATGGTTACTAGCAAGCAACCATCTCTCAACATTCCATTTACCCTATAATTGTATAAATCTTCAAGAAACTGTTTGCTGTCTCTCATGACCTGTTCTTGTCTATCTAATAAAGGTCTCACATTCTTTTCAATAAATATAGAAAAAGGCTCAGTGAGCCAGCCACTTCCGGAAACTATAGGTCTAAATTGGGGTTGCAATGCATTCTTATGTATTTTTGGGAGCCCATGAAAAACTGGGATCAAGGGAAACTCAACAGATAAATAAGTATGTAATTCACTGGTAATAATGCGACTACAGTAACAATCAAATAAAGCAGCATCAACTTCAGCTTTCATAGTATCTATCACATCAAAATCAATTTGGGCATATACATTCTCATCGAGCAAAGTAGAAAAAATAGTGTTAAAATAATAGTCATTAGTCCATTATAATAATAGCGACACCTTTATCAGCATTTTTTTATCGTAATGTCACCATCTTGTTGCAGGGACACTAACGCTTGTCTCTCTCTCTCTGAGGTGCTCAAATTACAGAATTTTCTTTTAAGCATACCACTGTTGGTAGCTTGCAACAGGTCATGTTCATATTTTTTACAAAATGTATCCAATAATGGATGCAAATTTGGCTGAAAAGTGCTAGGTTTCTTAAAACTAGAAGCCAATTGATCATTATTAGAATATAACATTTTTAACATTACATTATGTGCAAACTTTTAATATCAATGAGTGTCTCTTTAAACTGAGAACCTTGTGCTGGAATGAAACTTAAATCATGACTTAAAAGTGCCGTCTGGGCAGCTGTTAAAGTATTCTTTGAAATATTAAATATTAACGATTGGTTTTCCTCAGAGAAAGAAGCGCTAGTGTCCCTGCAACAAGATGGTGACATTCTAATAAAAAATGCTGATAAAGGTGTCGCTATTATTATAATGGACTATGACTATTATTTTAACGCTATTTTTTCTACTTTGCTTGATGAGAATGTATATGCCCGAATTGATTTTGATGTGATACATACTATGAAAGCTGAAGTTGATGCTGCTTTATTTGATTGTTACTGTAGTCACATTATTACCAGTGAATTACATACTTATTTATCTGTTGAGTTTCCCTTGATCCCAGTTTTTCATGGGCTCCCAAAAATACATAAGAATGCATTGCAACCCTAATTTAGACCTATAGTTTCCGGAAGTGGCTGGCTCACTGAGCCTTTTTCTATATTTATTGAAAAGAATTTGAGACCTTTATTAGATAGACAAGAACAGGTCCAGTGAGACAGCAAACAGTTTTTTGAATGATTTATACAAGTATAGTGTAAATGGGATGTTGGGTGGCCACGGTGGTGCAGCGGTTAGCGTTGTCACCTCACAGCAAGAGGTTCTCCGGTTTGATCCTCGGCTGGGGTACCTTCTGTGCAGAGTCTGCATGTCCTCCCTGTGGTTGCATGGGTTTCCTCCAGGTGCTCCGGTTTCCTCCCATATCCCAAAGAAATGCTGTAAGTGGATTGGACACTCTAAATTGGTCCTAGGTGTGCATGCATGTGTGTGCCTTCTGTGGAAGGTTGGGCGCCGGGGTGGAAACTCGACACCGTAAAAACTCCACTGCCAATCATGAGCAGACAGGTGATTTGCTGTGGTGACCCCTAACCTGGAAAAGCTGAAAGAAGAAGAAGAAGTGTAAATGGGATGTTGAGAGATGGTTGCTTGCTAGTAACCATGGATGTTGAATCATTTACTGCCATCCCCCACACCTTGGGAATTTCGATGGTACATGACTTCCTTATTAAAAATAGTGAATATACTTTAAGTAAAATTGATCTGATTTGTATGTTCTTGTAAATTGTGCTAGAAAAGAATGTCTTTCTCTTCGAAGGACACCTGTTCCTACAGAAGGTTGGCATAGCTATGGGCATGCCCTGTGCCATAGCTATGCCAACATAGTTATGGCTGAATGGGAGAAGAATTCACTGCTAAACTTGGATGAATATGCTCCTTTGGTTAGTTTCTACAGAAGATTTGTAGACGACTTGTTTTTTGTCTGAGGGGGCACTGAAAGACAGCTTATGTCGTTTATTAGTCATCTAGAGACTACCACATCTTTTCTTAAATTTACATACAAGTTTTCCAGCAGTGAAATAGACTTCCTTGATGTACTAGTTAGTATTGATACAACTAGGAATTTTCAGACCAAATTATATAGGAATCCCTGTAGAAGAAATGCTATCCTGCATAAGGATAGCATGCATCCTGGCCATATATTTCGGAATGTTATTAAATGTCAAACAATGAGAATGTCTCGACTGAACAATCGTGATGATGTTTTCAGACAAGATGTTCAAATGCTTAAGGAAGAATTTCATGAAAGGGGGTGCAAGGCATGTGAGGTTGAAAGGAATGTTTGTATAGGAGCTATACATAGGGAAAATAAGGCAAAACCATATTTTTCAAATCAAGTTTTTGAGGCTATGTCCTCTCAGGTTACTAGTAATAGTAGTTTGCCTATATCCTTATTCTACACTAGTGATATGACTGGTATAATGAATATCATTAAGTCAAATTGGTCTATATTGAGCTTAGACAATGACATCTCGAAGGTTGTTGGCCATAGACCAAATTTTGCCTTTAAGAATAAGAAATCTCTTAAAAGAAAACTTTGTTATAAATATGTGACAAAAAGAAAGTAGACAGGGTGGTGGTTGGACAGGGACCAGTCAATGCCTTACATGCAATTTCTGTATGTTTATTTATACATCAGAATGTTTTATTCATCCAGTTACTTGTCATGAGTATAAATTTGAGGTTAAAGCTAATTGTTGAACTAGGAATCTGATCTATCTGGCGACATGCACAGTTTGTCGCTGTTTCTCTATAGTTAAAAACAAATAGGTCATTGATGGAATGAGTCAGGGAACATACTTATTGTATTAGGAATGGTTACACCAAGAATGCACTAGCCAGACATTGTATGCAGAATGAGAATGAGCATAGTTTTAGATTTCAAGCTATTGAAATTATTTCTGAAAATATACATGGTGGTGATGTTAAAAACTTTACTGAAACCAGAGAATTGCATTGGATTATACTATGGTAAGCTGATAAATACCCAGGTCTAAATGACAAGGTTTATATTAAACCTGTACTAAAAGCACAATGTCCCTTTACATAATACAAGCTGATGTGAGGCCTCCACCCTTCTTTGATTTTCATTGGTTGTTTTGAATTAATGTGAATGTATTAAAAGTGTTTGTTAATGCAGTTTTTATATGGTCTGATGAAACACTAGTATCAGGGTTGCATCTTTACTAATACAAGTCTTGTCTGCTTTCTCATGGCCAGATGTGCCCTATTAATTAACAGATCCTGACGTGGAATTCCAAGCCAGTTGATTATTTGTGCATTCATAAAATTAATACAGTCTGTTCCTTCTAGTTTTCCTTCTAGTTTTTCTGGTACATCAGAAAATCTCAGTTTTTTTCCCCATGTGCTCTGTCCTTTAATTCTACAATTTTTGAAACATCTGTTCTTGAGCAGTATCATACTCATCCAGCCTTTTCTTCATTTTAACCTCAGATTTTTGCAGTTTTATCAGTTCATCTGAATATCTGTTTAAAGCTTCTTCCATTTTTCCAACCTTTTGTTATTTGAATTGACATTCTCCTTCAGTGTTTAGTTTTTTAATCAGCTCTGAGTACATTTGACTTATTTTTTCTTCTAGATTACAGGAAGCCATATCTTGCACTAAAGCTGGAGTGTGAACTGCTTTTTGCTTAACAGCTGCAGGATTCTTCAAAGTCATTGTTTTCTATTCACCATCTGCAGTTGATTTTTTTCAGGATCTCTTAGTTTCTTTTTAGCTGGCATCCAAGCAGTGCACTTATTAGCCAGTAACTGAATTTACTAAAATTGACAAAGTTCTTGGCCCTTGTCTTTTAGTTTCTTTTTTCAGACTGGGGGAACTGAAGTTAAGCTGTTTATCAGTGTGCAGCCATCTTGGACTGTCCTGTTTTTTTGCATTCTTAGCACAGAAAGCTGTTTGATGTCCACAACTGCCTATGACAATATATTGTATACCCACCCTCTCCACACAAAGTTTCATGTCTTGGTGACTGTAAAGAGAAAAAAATCACTGTGTTCATTTAGATTTTCTTTCTCCATATGTACCTATTGTAATTCTCTTTCTCTGAATATATATATATATATATATATATATATATATATATATATATATATATATATATATATAAATAAGTGTAATACTACAAATTGAATATACCCAATGTCGACATGCAAAAGGTTGACGTAAAAATATTGAAAATACTAACATCAACACTCCACTACATGCGCAGATAAACAGTCTAGGCATATGCAAAACTTAAAATTAAAAAAATAAGTAAATAAAAGCATTATTTTTTTTGCAGGAGGAGACAAGCTCCCCTGCACATCCTGCTAATTATATATACTAACTTCAGGATCATGGAGTATATTCCCAGGAATTGTGTGATCTCATATGGTTGAGACCATATTATAGAATTTCCAAAAACTCGAATTTAAAAAAATCTACATTTTTGCTGCATCCCTTCATCTCCCCCACTAATTTTTTATACCAACTCCAAGATTATACTACAGTGGGGAAACACAATCCCCACTGTACTGTGATTTACCCTTTTCCCCACTGTAGTGCATTTTCAGAGTTGGTATATATAATGTGCAGGGGGGACTTGCCCCCCTGCAAAAACCTATATTTGTTTTTTTTTTTAAAGTTCGAGTTTTTGGAAACTCGATCATATGGTCTCAACCATGTGAATTTTGAGTTCCCAAAAACTCAATAATATGATATAAATCCATGTGTTTTATATATTTCATAGATATATATGCATATGTACATGCCGTTGATTAGGTCAACAAGTGCAATGGATTTGTTTGACAATTATACAAGGAGCAATCATTGATTGGGTAGTGGGCAGGTTGAAAGCACACAATCTTGATATAAAGTTGGTTGACTGAAGTGTATGTGAGAAATTCTATTGATTTGAGCCATCCAATAGATGTCATGTTGTGTTGACATGAATTATGTTATTATGTGAAGTGTAAGAATGCATCGAGCAAAGTTATCTTTATGGCAAATGGCTGTGCACTTCTGTTTGAGTTTGTTAACAGTGGTAACAGAATGGCACTATGTTATGATTCCCATTCAGCTTATGCATACTGTTTAAATTTTTACATGATGTCGATCTCTGGTGTGATATGGAAGAAGGCTGTTCTACAGTAGCTGCTGGTCCCAGTGTTTTGGGCTTCGCATACTCATGTGTTAAGTTAAGACACGGAAAGGATTTGCTCCCTGTGGACAGGTATCTGTATTTCCTGGACTGTGAATATCAGGAAAATGTTACTGATGCTGTCAGTAAAAGACAAGCAAGAAGTGTTGTGGGAGAGTGGTAACTATATTTACAAGTTTGGGGAATGTTTTACAGAAGAGCAGTGCGCATCATCATTTACCCTATTGTTTGGCCTTAGACAGGTATTGTGCCATTACACAGATCAAGACTGGGGCTACACCAGGTAAGGATTATCCCTGAAAAATGTAAGTGATGTGCTGAGTGGCATGGGGGAGAAGGCAGCCCTTTCAGTGCTATCTCAGCAGGCCCTGTGTCAGACTATGCAGTATGTATGTAAGAAGGTTTGACTAACTGGCAAAAAGTGTAGGGTTGCCACCTATCCATTTTTTCTGGACTATCCAGAAATCAAACTGATTGTTCAGTAGTCCAGAAAACACTGTACAAACTCCAGTATTCTGTTTCAAAAAACAGACTGTCAAAGTCTGTTAAATTGGCAGATTCTTTATGGTTTTCCTTAAAAACAAGCATCACAGACTAGGAAAAGAGGATGTTCCTCCTCCCCCCTGCTGTGCCTCTGATGTCAAGAAATGGGCAGAAAATGGGTGGGGAGAGAGAGGAGATGGTAGGATCATGGGGAGGAGAGACAGATGTGGCCTTGGTCCAGTTTCGGTGACCATGAAAGGTGGCAACCCTAAATATGTGGCCTACAACACTGGGATATAGTTCCAAAGTTGCGAAGTTTACATGCAAGTCATTTTGTCTACAGGTATGTGTTAGGTGACAAAGGCACCTGTTTGATGCTAGTACTCCAGAGAATATTAGAGATTTATTCATGTCCTCAGATGTTACATATCTCCTCCATAGCAATGTGCCTTACCAGCTTTACTCAATTCATGGTTGAGTGCCTTTGGATGGGAAGTGCAAAAGTTTTCCCTTCATAACTATTGTTATGCTTTACAAATCATACTGGTGTTATAATATGATGTGGAATGCTATATTTAACGTTTTCAGATTTGGAATGTGATGCTTGTTCAACTCATATTGTTACAGATTTTGAACCAACTACACTTAAAAGTCTATGTTGTAATTTTCTTTCAGCTAAGGTCACTGGTTGCTTATTTCACTTAACTCAAAGTGAGTGGCATATGGTACATTCCTTGGGTTGGTTGTCTTATCGTTGTTCTGAGGCAGCTGTCTATTTAGCTGTGAAGGAGATGCTGTGCTTAGTTTTTCTAGTAGAGAATGATGTTCCAACAACATTTAAAATTCACACACATTGCTACCCTATGCCATTAAATTAGTCAATTACTTTGAACATCATTATGTTCTAGGGGATAAAAAAGGAAATTTCCCAGTCCATTCACTGTTGCTCCTACATTGCATCTTGCATTTCCTCCATGCCTGTGGTCAGTGTTTGAGGTTACTGAAGCCGTTTTACCATGTACTCAACATTTAGTTGAGTGGTGGCATAAACACTTAAAATACTTGCTTGGACATTATACCCTAAAGGAGAACTGCACCCACAGACACAATTATTGTTCTTTTATTAGTTCGGAATCCAGGTTATTGCATCCTGATACGGGCTATATGTTTCATTTTAAAGTTACTACTAATTGTGACACTAGTCACATGGTTTATCTGCCAGTCTGTCAGCTCTGCAGAGCTTTTTAATTGGGTAAAACAAATAACGCATTAAGGCAACGTATAAAAGAGCACATTTATAACAGAAAAGTTCTCTCCCCCAATAATGCGTTAGCAGAGCATATGAAGACACAATAAGGATCATAATAAGGATCACAAAAAATTAGGATCCCTCTATAGATGCAAAATGTACTTTACCTCAGAATCTCTTATTGCCATAGATAGAACTCATCTTCTGTCCATACTGCTATATGCCTCTCCCTCAGTAACAAACCTAAATAAAACTGGCTTAAACAAACTCTCCACCTGCTACAACAAAATTGCCAGATTTGCCACCAGTACCAATTCATGTTCTCACCATTGCCATGACCTACAAACTCTACATTGGCTAGAATTCCCCAACCTTCTAAAATATCACCAACTCAACTTAGCCCATCAAATACTGTACTACCCTGAAAAAACACCTGCCCTGAACAACCTCCTTAATTTCCATAATCCAAATAGACAAGTATGCTCTAGCAACAAAGTCTTAATTGAAACCATCTCCTGCAAAAACAACTCAGAGGAATCTCTTTTTGCTCATGAAATTGCCAAGACTTGGAACAACCTTCCTCCTGACCTTAGACTTCCAAATTCTACATCGTCCCTTAAGACTCTACTAAAATCATGTCTACTCCAACCAACTACGCAACCATAACAAGCCACCTTAAACAACATACTACTACAGAGAAACCTTTTTACAACTCAAGTATACCCTCTGCCAAAGTCACTGTTCAGACTATACTATACTTCTCTGAACTCATCTTAATGCTCACTGTCAATACTGTACATACTGTAAATATTTCTGCAATCATCACCTGTTTACCTACCTACAAAAATTATACCTATACTCGGATCTATTGTAAGTAGTGCTGTTACTTGTTATACTATGTTAAGGGAATCTACAACTTCTTCTCTCATGTTATTGTAAATTGTATTCTCTCTTTTTTTAATTGTGCTGGAGCTTTTTCTCCCCAAGATTCAGCTGAAAACGGACACCTGCTGTCCAGTCGGACTATCCTGGTTAAGAAATGTGAAATAAATAAATTTATGGTAGTTGATATTAATTAATGAAAGTGATCGGAAAGGTGATATAAGAACATATACAGAATTGGTAGAACCTAAATGGATTATTAGAATGCGTGCAGATAGGGGCAAAGGCTTAAGTGATAGAGTCTCATTGAAACATTTTCTGAAATTAAGAGGTATACTTTGATGCTATTTGGTTCTTCACTTGCATACTGCTATATATTTTATATTGATTAATTTTAGTGGTCTCTTTTGAATGGTTACATAGGTTGGTGAAAATGTGTGAGCAGCAGAGGAGAGTAGATTGTAAGTGAGATCTAGCCACTGCTAGTCTGCCTTGGTGTGTTAGGTAATGTTTGGCCCTATGGAGAGCGCCAAGTTTGGCATGGACTTTTTTGATTTTTAGAGAAATATGTGTATCAAATATTAACCTGTCATCTATTGTAACCCCTAGGAGTTTGGTCTGACTTGTAGGCTCAGTTTTGGTTCCATTGGAGGAGTGAATCGAGATAGGTAGCGAGCTGGGCTTGGACGTTTTGTTTGCAAAAATCATTAACGTAATCAAATTTGGGTTTAGGATGAGTTGATGGTTGGAGAGGTAAGTTTCAATGTCCTGGAATGATTTTTGCATTTTGTCTTGATGATCTTGGGGGGAAGGGACAGAGCAGGTAAGAGAGGAATCGTCTGCATATTGTATGATTGTGACAAGTTGAGTTGCTGAATTTCGGTTGTTGGTAAATATGACAAAGGGAAGGGGGCCAAGTATGGATCCTTGGGGTACACCAGTGGATACTGGTTATAGTGGGGAGAGATTGTTCTCCCATTTTATAGCCTGTTGACGATTTGACAGATAGCTGTGAAACTATGTTAGGGATTATGAATTGAGATTATAAGCAGCAAATTTGTTGAGCAGCAGTTGGTGGGATACAGTGTGAAAAGCTTTTGACATATCCAGGAAAATTGCTGAGACTAGTTGTCCATCATTCTTGAGGTGACAAATGATGCTATGTTTGTAATATGTTTAGGTCTGAAGCCATGCTGAGAGCTGGATAGTAGGTTATTAGTGGTGAGGTGAATCAGGAGTTGTTGGTGAATATATTTTTCTATGATTTTGGCTATGGGAGAGAGGATGGCAATGGAGCGATAGTTTGAGATATCTCTAGAGGGGCCGCCCTTGTGAAGGGGGATGATGTGAGAGGTTTCCAGAGGTGAGGCATATACTGTTCAGAGCTAGAGTGATTGATTAGGATAGATATAGGGTAGGCAATAGATGGAGCAGATACTTTTAGGAATTTGTTGGGTAGTTGGTTGGCAGCAAGGCAGCAGGGTTTTAGTTTGCTTTGGAGCTTTTTTTATGTAAGCAGTTTGAACATATTTAAAGGAGAAAGCGTTTGCATTCTTAGTAGTGGGGAGGACCATGACAGGTAGGTTTTGGTACCTTTCTAGGAGGGAGGTGATGGAGTTAATAAAGCGAGAGTTGAACTGTGAGGCTAAGGATTCGGAGGTGTAAGATGTGGAAGGAGTGGGGGTAGAGGTTTTCCCAGGGTTAAGGAGGTAACTAATATTTTGCCAGAACTTTTGTGGGTTGTGTAGGTTCTTTCACTGGCAGGTTTGGAAGTAGTTTTGTTATCATTGTTGATTTTTTTCTTAGCTTGGTTTCTTAATTGCTAATATGAAGTGAGACCGATTTTGTCTTTGGTGGTATGGTATAGAGACCAGTCTCCATCCCTTTTTTTAATTAGACATATAGTATTATTAGAAAACCATGGTAATTGTTTGGATTTGGAATGTATTTTTCTGGTGGGGATGAGATTATTTAAAATGCAAAGAAATTTGTTGTTAAAGAATTCCACTGCTAGGTCCAGTTGTAGTTTTTTTTAATGGAGACCAATCACAACATTGTAGTAGTAGATTAAATATATCAGAGGAGACGTTTTTCTTACTGTGGGTGTATTTGAAGGGTATGTGTAGATCAATATACCTTTAAAAAGCTATCCAAGGGCTTGCACAGGTGTATAAATACTGAGCAGATGCAAGTCTGACTGCCATCTTGTAGTTAGCTGTTCAGATGTAAGCATGTATGTATGTAAGCTCTGTTTGTTAACTAGTTCATTCATATTTAATGATGCTGCTATTTATCCTGATGTGTTTGTATGTATTAAAGCATCTGAATGAAACCCCAAGCCTTCTTATTATTTGTATTAGAGACAAATGAACGACATAGTGCCAGAAGTGGCATGTCTAAACGAAATGGTACCAGAACCGGCGTATCTAAAAGGACATGAAGTTAGAAGAAGCATACCGAAGGGGGCATGGAGTCAGAAATGGCTTGGCTAAAATGACTTAAAGCACTTGATTAGATGCTGGTGGAATATACAAGAGTGGATTATTCCTAAATATGCAAACTTCGCAAAACAGATCAGAAATGAATTTCAAGTATTAAAACTTGCTCAGCACTATTTCTTTTCACGTAATATGAAACTGGCATACAAAATGCTCTAAATAATTTTTGCATAAACCGATATGTACAATATTGATAAATATATTCAAATTACTATGGGAAATGTTTGAACTAAAGTCAGAATTGCATAAAACAAATAAAATAAAGAGAAACAACCGCATTTTTGCAAAGCATATGTATTTTCATATTAGGCAAAGATATCCAAGTTATCAGAAGTATATAAAGTGTTTGCATGTTTGTGCAGTGTTACAGTAAAGTTATTAAGTACATCCATTACAAGCATATTTCACAGAGTACAGCCATTACAGAGCATATTTTGCAAAGTAAAGTATTTCAAAGAGTTTATTGTGCATTTGCATGTTATTACAAGCTCACAGAACTGTTTGTACATAATTACAAGGGCGATATTTCAGTGTGTTTGTGTGTACTTTGTGGGCATGGCAGATGGATTTTGAAAACCTATTGCACTTCTGTTTGACGGTAATATTGCTGAGAACTGGAGACTGAACAAGAGTATGACATTTTCATACAGGCTGCATTTTCTGATAAATATGATTGTACAAATGCACTTATTCTACTTAATTTAGCTGGGTCAGAAGCCATAGAAAGGGAACACTCATTTGTGTATGCACCTGCTATCTTTATAGGAGAAGGGGAAAACCATCATATTGTTGTACCTGCTGTGTCAAGGGAGGACCCGGAGTGCTTAAAATGTAAATTTAGAGAAATGTATAATCCCCAGACAAATGTTATGATGGAAAGGCACTTATTTTCCACTAGGGATCAAAAGCCTGGTGAAACTTTTGCAGCATATATAACTGACCTGAGGAATAGAGCTAAAATGTGCAGATCTGGTGATTTAATGGACAAGTTGATAAAGGATAGACTTCTGTGTGGCATAAAAGATGATGCTGTGAGAAAGATTTTGCTAAACTGCAGGTCTTTGTTCGGTGTTGTCTTTTGTAGTTCAAGAGGAATTGAGAGTCTCCTCTCCCCACACTACTACAGATTTGTTAAAACTGTCACTGCACTGAGAGAACCTTGTAGAATCAATTCCTCAGACTACAAAAGAAAACCCTGAACAAAGGTCTACAATTTAGTTACTTTTCTGACTGTAGCTGGATAACTTCTAAGTATAGTGTAAAACAAAGTCTGAGCCAAACATAAATAAGGGTGAGTAGAGACAGAAAAGAAACAGTCATTTTACAGAGGGTAAAGAAAGTAACAGTGACCCTCCCAAATCCCATTATATGTCAATGGAATGGGAATTCAGAGTTACTTCCTTATGTCTGGCATGAGTCATACAAAGTATTATGGAAAAGAGAAAGGTCTGAAGGAGTACAAGATCACATTCATACATCAAGCTCCATTGGTAGCCATGTTGTGGAAAACAGGCTAAAATCACAAATAAAACAGAGTGATTTTGAGGTGTTAAAATAGGTCAGGAAACAAAGATAGAGTGAAAAAAAAATTTTTTTTTTACTTTTAGGGTGGAGTTTTCCTTTGATAAGAAGTCCATCATGTTAGCTTAAAAGACCACTACTCTAATTTTGCCCAGTACATTTTTTCTACCTGTGCTGATCTGTTCCAAGACAAACTAGGCAAACTGCCAGTTGTGTACTACATGAAGTTAGACCCAGAAGTCAGTCCAGTTATCAGGCCAGTACTTAAACTTCCAGTAGCCATGCAGAACAGAGTCAAAGCTGAGTTAGATAGACAAGGTTTGATTTGTCCAGTTGAAACTCCAATTGAATGGGTATCTTCCATGCTGGTAGCTCATAAGAAAAGCTCAGATGACATTAGAATATGTATTGACCCAGGAGATTTGAACAAAGTGCTAAAAAGACCTCATCATCCAATGTGCACTTCAAAGAAGTCGCAACTTTAATGCCAAATGCCACTATGTTTTCTGTCTTGGATGTGAAGAGTTCATTTTGGCAAATTCAGCTTGACAAGAAATCATCATTGCTCACTACTTTTAGTACTCTGTCAGATGCAGATTTTTGAGAATGCCATTTGGGATAAATTCTGCAAGTGAAGCCTTTTGACGTGCAACAAAGCAAATTTTTTCTGGGTATCCTTGTATTATCATAGTAGACAACATACTAGTAGGAGGCTGTGATGAAGCTGAACATGACAGTAACCTCAGAAAAGTTCTAGAAAGGGCACGCTAAGTGAATCTTAAGCTAAATCCACACAAATGCAGGTTCAGTATATAAGAGGTTACTTATGTTGGTCACTTATTTATGAGTACAGGCTTAAGACCAGACCCTTCATAACAAACAACAATTCTTGAGATGTCAAATCCAGACAATGTTCAAGCCCTGCAATGTTTTCTTGGCATGGTCAATTACCTAAGCAAGTTCATTCCAGACTTCAGCCAACTTTCAGCACCGCTCAGAGAGCTGACACATAAAGATGTATCTTGGTTAGAGCAACACCAAAGAGCATCTGATGTCCTTACCCAAACTGAGATGCAGTATGCCCATATTGAGAAAGAGCTTTATGGGAATTGTGTTTGGATGCTCAAAGTTTCATGATTATGTTTATGGTAGACCCATCCAAATTGAAACAGACCTCCAACCATTGGTCACTATCTTGAGAAAACCCATGCATTCAGCTCTGGCCAGATTGCAATGTATGATGCTGAGATTGCAAAAGTACAATTTCAATCTTGTGTAGAAGAAAGGCAAACGTCTTTATCTTGCTGATACATTATCCAGATCACCCAGAAACACCACAGAGCAGCATGAGAATTAGAACCTTAATTTGGAAGTCATGGAAGTGAGAATTTTTTTCTTCCACACGTTATGATGAGCTAAGAGATCACACAGCCACAGATCCAGTTTTACAGAGGCTCAACCACTTTATCAAACAAGGATGGCCATCAAAGCAATCTAATTTACCTCAAGAAGTGCAGCCTTATTTTCCATACAGAGATGAGATTTTGTTTGACAAAGGTATCATTATGAAAGGACTGAAAGTAATTGGTTTAAAGTCTTTGCAACCAGAGTACATTACTATCTTGCATTGTGGTCACCCAGGAACTGAATCTACCAAAAGAAGGACAAGACGATTAGTATTTTGGCCTTCTATGTCACAAGACATTGTGAGAGAACTTAAATCTTGTTCAGTGTATAACAGTACAAAGGCGTATCAACAGAAAGAACCACTTCAGCTGAACCAGATTCCCGGATTATTGTGTACGAGTCTGCACAAAGTTATTTCTCACAGTGGCACGCAGTTTACAAGCCAACAGTTCAAAAGATTTGCCAAAGAATGAGATTTTAGTCATGTCACACATAGTCCTGAGTACCTGCAGTCAAATGGTTTGGTAGAACATGCAGTGCAAAGTGCAAAGCAATTACTAGAGAAGTCAAAAACAAAATAATAGTGTTTTCCTGACTATCTTGAATCTCAGAAATATTCCTCGGGATAAACAACTTGGTTCACCTGCTCAGAGACTTCTGTTGAGACAAACCAGAGCCACATTACCAATCAGTAGTCAACTGTTGGTTCCTCTTGTCAAGAACAACAGGTTAGTAAAAGCCAGTCTGTTGAAGAAGAGCCTATCCCAGAATTCCTACAATGATAAAACCAGCAAACCACTCAATCCATTACGAGAGGGAGAAGTGGTAAGGATGCAAACATTCAAAGGTTATGATTGGATTGGTGTCATGAAGAATATTGGTCCAGAACCAAGATTGTACACTGTGGAATCAGAAGGAGCAATCTTTAGGTGGAATCAGAAACGTTTGAGACTGTTGTCTGAGCCTATACCGCAGCAGATAGTCTGTGAGAAAGACTCTTTATCTCGGAGTGAGTTATCCGATGTTCCAATTCCAGAGGAAGTTCCAGAGGGCATTCCCATTCCTGTGATGAATCCAGAAGTTCCTGATATGAGTTGTGCACCTCAGACTGTCCCTGCTGCTAAGTTTGGTCCCTACTGTTATATTACGAGATATGGTTGAATCTCTAAACCCTGTAGTAGATATGAAGCAACTTGGACATGAACATTGTGTTTTATTTCTAGTGTATATAATAATGCATGTCTCTCTCTAACATTGTTTTGCATAAGGGGCAATCTTTTTAAGAGGGAAAATGTAGATCAATATATGTGTATCTACCTTTAAGAAGCTATCCGAGGGCTTGCAGAAGTGGATAAATGCTGAGCACATGCAAGTCTGACTGCCATTTTTTAGTTAGCTGTTGAGATGTAAGCATGTATGTACATAAGCTCTGTTTGTTAACTAGTTCATTCATATTTAATGATGCTGCTATCCATCCTGATGTGTTTGCATGTATTAAAGCATCTGAATGAAACCCCAAGCCTTCTTGTTATATATGTTAGAGACATACAAACGACAGTATGTAAGACTGGGTTTGACTTCTTCTTCTGACTAAAAATGTAGGGGCATGGTCACTTAGTCTGACTGGTAGACAGCGATCTTGGTACCCTAGGTTTGGTTTATTGGTTAATATCCAGTTGAGTAATGACTGTTTTTTGGAATGTTTGGGTGAAATTGTATAGGTTAATAAAGTTGGTAGGGCAGTCAGAGGAGCAGGAGAGCCAGTCGAGATTAAGGTCACCTAAGATGATAGTTTCTTTGCTGAAAGAGGAGGCAGACCAAGAGATGAGGGATTATTTGCTGGATAGGTTGTTACCAGGGGGCAGGTAGGTGGCTATGATATTAATGGCTTTGTGAGGATTTATTTGCAGGTGTGTGATTAGAATGTCTGCACTGAGAATGTCTGGGGAAGTACAGCTCAGGTTTTCCACTTCAAGAGAGCCTTTAAACATAGCAGCTACACCTCCACCTCATTTGTTTAGTCTGTCTTGTCTAATAATATTGTAACTGTTGGGTGTAATTTCAGAGTCTTTGATGTGGGGCTTTAACCAGGTTTCTGTTATGATAGCTATGTCTGGAGAGTAGGTGGCCAAGGTAGCATGGAATTCACAAATTTTATTTGCAAAGCTTCTGAGACTGAAGTTGGTTATTAGTAGATCGGAGGAGTAATTAGTAGTGAGGTATGTACCATTATTTCGGTGAGATTTTGGTTTGGTGTATTATAAAAGGAGACAGGGAGGTGTTGTTGATGGGTCTATATTAAAATCTCGAAGTCTGACAATATCGAATACGATACTGTCGACACGAGAATACCGAAAGCGCACTACATTGAAAGTTTAAATGGAAAATCTCCGTGGGGGAGATTTCCGTTCACTTCAATGTAGTGTGTTCTCGGAGTTGATATATTTAAGTAGGGGGGTGTGGGAGGTGCAGGGGGGCTTGCCCCTCTGCCTAAACACTATTTAGTTTTTTTTTTTAATTTAGTATTTTTTTTTTTAGTTTTGATGGTTTAAGACTTCGATCACTAAAGTTTGATCTTTAGTGATTCGAAGTTTTAAACCTTCGAGATTATACTATAGACCCGTTGTTGATTAGGGGGGAAGTCACAGCTGGGGCCTAGGTTGGGATGAATATCAGCCTGTAATTTAATATGTGTTAGGAAGTGCAATAGTAAGTTTGGTAATTAGATGATGATACCTGAATGTGGAGAGCTGAGGGTTGGAGGGGTGTGTGTATGTTTGAAAGATAAGAGTGTTGCAGTTGTAGTATAGTATAGTAGTACAGGATGGTAGTATAGACTTGACTGTTCCAGAGAGAATCAAAGCCAGTGCCCCAAGTAAAAACAAGCTGCCTTGGTGGACATTCAGCATCAACAAACTTTACAACAAATGCAAAAAGTTGCTGTCTAGGAAAACTAACGAAAACTAAGGCGAAGCCCCAACAATGGAAAAGCACCCTCCTCAGCCTCAACAGGCAAATAAGACAACATGTCAAATCCTCTAAGGGTAACTTTGAGAAAAACTCAGCAATCATAGCTAAGGATAACCATAAGGCCATTTACAACTATGTATGAAGTCTAAAAGGTAGGACCCAAGTATGTGCCAACTAGTGACTAACGGTATCACACACACTAATCCCACAGAGATAGCAAACTTGCTGGCAGACAGATTTGGCAAATATTTCACTCCCTTATACCCTTCAGACTTATCAAAGACCTTTCCCCCAACTTCCCTTACCCTACAAATCCAAAGGGCAGGTCATTAAAGCCTTGTCTAAGGCAAAAACACAGCCACTATAGAACCAGACAACATCCCAAGCTCTTTTCAAAACAAAGTAAAACATGAACTAGCATCACCATTAAGCACCCTATTCAATCACAGCTTAACCACAGGTTATGTTCCTGTGGAATAAGGAACAGCAACAGTTATTCCCCTCCACAAAGGTGGCTTAGCAACAGACCCGGGGAATTATAGACCCATAAATCTGACCAGCCTCATCTGTAAGGCAATGGAACGTATCATCATGGACCTCATAAATAAAGACATACGTGATCTCTAAACCCTGGATCTGACCCAATTTGGTTTTGTCAAGGGCAGATCCTGCTTGTTAAACCTGGTGAGTTTCTTTGAAAATGTGATCAGGGTCATTGACGAGGTCAAATCTGTGCACACAGCACACCTCAACTTGGCCAAGGCCTTCAACACAATCCCACACTCAGGCATTACCGATAAACTTAGCAAACTGAATGTAAACCCCTTTGTTGTAGGATAGGATGCCAACTGGCTCACAAACTGATCACACACTATCAAAGTGTGTGACTCCACATCAAGCAGCAGATCTGTCACCAGCGTTGTGCCATAAAAGTCAGTGCTGGGGCTGTGGCTAACCAACTTTGCAGACGACTGCAAACTGGGTGCAATTATTGAATCCCCAAATGATGTCTTAGTCACGGTCTCAAACTAAATGCAAAGAAATGCATCATCATCGTTCCCTTTGGTAAAAACAATGTCACTTCACACTATCAAATTAACAACAATACCCTATGTACTTACGAAGTGGTGAGGGTTCTGGGATCACAAATAGACTGCGACCTTAACTTTGACCACCATGTGTCTGCTATATTAAGGAAGGCCTTCTACAAAGCAAACTTGATTAACAAAGACATTGCCTGTAGAGCAAAGGAGGTTATAACCCCTCTATACTCATCACTAATCAGGCCCATAATTGAGTATAGTGCCATTTTTGGCATGTAGCGCACAAAGTCCATGCAGCAGTTGGAACAGGGTTGCCAGATGTCCCTATTTGGGTGGGACTGTCCCGAGATCAGCAGCCTGATCCCGAGTCCCGCCCTGCCGGTTTAAATCTCGGCCAGCCTCCGCTTTGTTTGTTTTTTTTTTTTTTTTCATTGTCCCGTATATCTGGCATACGGGCCAATCAAAAATTGCTAAACACGGAGCTTCTTGTGTTCTGCATTAAACACGAGAAGCTCCGTGTTTAGCAATTTTTGATTGGCCCATATGCCGCATATACGGCCAATCAAAAATCGCTAAACACGGAGCTACTTGTGTTGAATGCGGAACTGCAATGCATTAAACATGAGAAGCTCCGTGTTTAGTGCAGAGCTACTAAGTGAACTCAGTTCTTTAATGTGGAACTCTGTTCCGCATTAAAGACCTTTTTTTTTTTTTTTTTGGTCTTCACTTGCCGTGAGAGACCTTCTTTTTTTGGCTGGAAATCTGGCAACCCTGAGTTGGAGAGACCTGAGAGATTTCTAATAAAGAAGATCAAGAGACTCCAGCATGTGCCTTACACAGACCGACTAAAGTCCCTGTCACTATATTCAGTGTCATATAGACTTCTTAGGGGAGACTTATGCCTGGCTTACAGAGCAATCTCTGACCCAAACTAATGAATTTGCTGCACATCCGTAAATAAAACAGGACTAGAGTGATCTACCTATTCCAAGGAGCTAAATATGGCTTGCGACTTGAATAGGACATGCTGGAGGGACAGATTTGTCTCTCAGTGACTGACGCAGCTTTGGAATTTGCTGCCAATTCATGTGAAGCAGAGCAATTCTATGACACTGTTCAAAAGGAACCTGGACAAGTGGATGGATCACTGTAAATTCATACCGGGGATAGCACCAACAACCCTCTTGGACATGGGCGGTCATTACTAAATACAGTCCTAAGTATTGACCAGAGTATCTATGGTATTACAATGGGGTGAAATGGCTAGGCTTGAAATGACCTCCGTGCCGATAGGATAGTAACCTCCTATGATTCTATGATTACTCCATCACTATTGTTTTCAAGCTGGCATTAAAAGATCATTTATTTACCCTGCTTTGCTGTATTTAATGATAAAACACTGCTAGATGAGTTTTTTTTTATTTAAATTCATCTGCTTGTATTGTTGAAGTTAAATTGTGATGCATGGCTGATTATGTAGCTTGTACACTGAAAAATTAATCAGTTGAAACTTTCAAGTTAAGAAAGAGTAGTATAGAAATTAAAAATGTATATTTAATCAAAAATGTTATTCTGTCTCTAGAAAACAATATATTCTGCCGGGTGAGTCTCAAATACCTATCAAAGGCTCAGAAAATAGATACATATCAGTTCTTGATCAGAAGACAGAGAACTCATTGTGTCTGCACCAAAGAGCTGACTGCATAACTGACTGAATGATGACAAAGTCATGTGGTAAGCATAATCAAAGTATTTCCATTTTGGCTGTGTCAGTTACTGAGGTGCTGAGAAGGAAGAGTCAGGACAGAAAGATGAGCATTCTGTCAGCACTATCTTAATTAAAGTAGAATGCAAGGCAGCTAGGCAAAACAGCACTGATGTCGTCCCTATAGAAATGCCAGCTAAATCAATTCCTGCTGTGACATTGCAGATCCAGTATGAGACGGATGGATCATGTCTATTTAGCAATAGTTATGCATACCTTTCAACTGCCCAGATTTTGCAGAATGTCCAGATTTTTGCCTGATAGTTTTGGTCTGTTTCTTGTAAAATGTGTAGTTTTCTGGCAACTTGCTGAGGGGTGACGTCATTAACTTATGACAGACATTTGAATTCCAGACTTCATATCCTTTGGAAAATGTATGCTAACACACATCTGTTTTTTTTTCCTGAAACTTTCTAAGTTTATAACAGCAATATTTAAAATCTGTCCCTATTTTTGAGTCTTTGCCCCTTGTTATTTTTGGCTTTGTTCAGATTTCTTACGCAAGAGTTTGAGTGGTATGTAGGTATGACATTATCTTCAAAAAGCACTAGTAATAAGATTTGTTTGTGAAGACATAGGCAAAGAGGCTGTATTTCTTTGGTCATTAATTTAGGTGTGAGATGGCTGAGCAAGAAAAGACTGATTGCCTTATTGTAGGTAACTGACATCATGAGCACTGAATGCTTTCACTCTTTTACAAAACGTTCATTTTTTTCCAAAGGCTTTTGTTCCAACTGGGTTTCTTTGCTAAGTGCTTGGCAAATGCTGTCTTGGGCACTAGTTATTTTAATGATATAAAAATATGTTTTCCTTTATTTGCATTTATAATTGGGCATAAGTCAGACCATTAAGAAACCCTGGATTGTGAACAATAAAAATCCAGTCTTGAGAAAACTAAACTGTTTGCTGAAGCACAGATAATCACCTGACTGGGGTCTGCACTTCTATCATGGTGTAATTACAGTACTGTCAGTATGAAGCTGTGATGCAAACAGCAAAGAGAAAAAAATTAAGTGCTTTCAAAGGCCAACAGTCATTCTTATTATGTACCCTTGATATGGGTCATAAAACTCATCTATGTCAAACCTCAGCAAGACGGGAAGAGGAAATGGAGCAAAGTTCATAGGCTTTCAAGCAGCAGTGGATGGTTTAAGCTGTATGTGTGTGCGTCTTTCGGCTTTTCCTGGTTAGGGGTCGCCACAGCGGAACTCCGGTCCGCTAATGATTGGCAGTAGAGTTTTACGTGCTGGCTTGCCGGGCCTAATGCACAACCTTCAACGAAGGAACGCCCATTCACGCATGTCGCCACACAGAAGACGCTCTAACTGAGAATCTGTATAAAGCAGTATTCAAGTATATGAATGCTCTAGATCTAGAAATGTTAGCAATTTAAACAGAATGTGATCACCATGAATCTAGATCTGTATGTATTCAGTCTCCTATAAGGTGAAGACCTTAACCATTGTACCAAAACCAAACTCTTTGCCAGTCACCTCATTCTCCATTTAGACTTTTATCCCTGTAGATAATTTAGAGTACAATAAACTGCGAGTTAAGCTTTTATCCACTTTTTTCAATTTTTAAAGAGATATTTTCCTGCTGTGTTTGCTGACCATCAGCCCTGCTCCTAATCGTCTTGAGGCCATTCATCCCCTCCACCAGTCAGGGAGTCTCTGATACAGAGGTGAACCTACTGGGAGAGGTTACCATCCAGGCAGTCATGAAGGTATTTTGTATGTCTGCTCACATCTAACCATGCAAGCAATGGGAGTTTTTTTTTTTTTTTTTTTTTTTTATTTTAGCTCGATCCAACCCTTGCTAGCTGATGTAAGGACATGGATCACCATGGGTTCCTCCTATGACCTCCCTGTGCATGTGAGTGCTCCCACACACATTTTAATGCTGAGGCCAAGTCAGTGCCCCCATTAATGGCTAAAACTTCATTATCTACAAACCTGTACCTGCATTTGGTGAAACAGCCAAACAGACCAACAATCCCCTACACAAGTAGATGAACTAGTGAAAGCTGTTCACTTCAACACCCTATCTGTCCCTTCTAGCACCCAAGGCACTATTTGAACTAATGCCACCAGTGCCAGAGTTAGATATTTATTCCTGTACATCACAGTTCCATTCTATCTACTCCTTAAAGCCTGAATTAATACAGTGAAGCTGTTTACACAGTTATTTAGTTGTTGTAACTTGTCATTCAGTAAATGAATAAATTTAAAGGACTAAAGCCCAAAATTAGTGGCAGTTTTTAAATATTAGTTTCATTTCCTTAGAAAGCTTATAAAAACATTATTGACAATGGCTCAACATGTGGGTTCATGTTAAATATTACTTTAATTTGCATAGAAACGTAAAGAACAACATGTTTTACATCAAGATGTATTTTTAAAGCACAACAGGTATGACATTCTGTCTGGAACTGATGGCAAAGAAACCCAGTTGTAACAAAAGCCTTTGGAAAAAAATGAGCGTTTTGTAAAAGAGTGAAAGCATTCAGTGCTCATGATGTCAGTTACCTACAATAAGGCAATCAGTCTTTTCTTGCTCAGCCATCTCACACGCTCACCTTACTGCTCTACCAGAAAATCAAACAGTTTACAAGGCAAAAACATCAAGCAAAATCGGGGACAGTTGAGAACTATGTATGTTTCATAATGAAGAAAACAGAAAATTCACAGAGGTATGAGAAATTATTTTTGACCAGTTAGTAGCCATTGTGATTCATGCAGTCATAATTAACTATGAATAAAAAAGGGAGAGGCTGAGATTGATTTGGTTTTCTACTCTTACTTCAACAGTAAATCAAAACAAAGGCTAACAAAGCAAAGTGACATTAATCTTATAACAGCATCTATGCTTTTGCTTCTGTGTTAGACGTTAGCTTGTTCAGTTGTGTATTCATGCTCTTTTTCAGACATGCACAATGCCCACCAACACACAAGCACACACACACACGCACACACACGCGCACACACACATCAGCTGTATCTGTTTCAGGCAATAGGCAGTACACCTTCAAAGATAACTGGCAGTCACAGAGCCCCTACATGGGGGTGCAATACCTGACTTTTTTTGTTATTGTTTTTCTGTGTTGTTACCCCCACACACACACACATGTGCACATTCAAGCTACAGGTAATGCATATTGTTTTTCTTTTTTATATAATGTATAGAATTATATGTGTATAACTACTTCTATTAAAATATTAATTAATATTAATGTTAATTAAAATGCGATTCTCCTTTTTCTTACCATATTTTATTTTTCATTGCCTAACAGACTGGTGAATGATACTACTTTAACAACACTAATCAGTACTGGAAGAAAAGTCTAAGCTGTCTGATGCAGTGGTGGTACTCATCTTACACAATTTGTTTAATATATCCCATGTATCTGTGTTGTTTACTGTTTTTGGCACTCAACAAGATACATTTTCCATCATGAAGCTCTGGGTTCTTAGTGTTGTAAGCATTATTTACTAAGATGAGTGCACTGTGCACTCATGTTAGTGTGACATTTCTGTGCTGCAAGCAAAATTCATCACTGGTAGAAAAGCAATGATCCATCAACACCTTTCTTCTTTCCATAAGCATTACTTTCCTGGTCATTTAAAAAAAAAGTACTTCTAACAGCTGTCTTCCATACATTTCACTTTAGTACAAATATATCATAATATCAATGGCACAACACATAGCACATTCACCTTTGGTACAGGAGGCTGTGGGTTGTAGTCGTACTCCAGGTTGTTGGATTGCTGATGCTACAATGCAGCATAAGGGGGTAGTGTACTTTTGAGTGTGTCATCCTTAGGATAAGACATTAAACTGAGGTCTCCTCTGCATGAGTTAATGGCAGCTCAGGTAGATGTGAAAGATCCCATGACACCTATTGAAAAGTGTAGGGGTCCTTTATTAAAATTTCCAATATACATTCTATATGTAAACTTTTACAGCTTATTTACAATTATTACAATTAACTGAGATATTTTCAATTTTTTAACTTTTGATTCCACCACTCCTTTTTCTATAACCAAAATCTTATTTTCTTCAAAGATTCTGACAGTATCCATTTTCCATTAAATTTTATCTCATTCATTCTTTCACGCCAGACAATCCATACTATACAAAACAAATTTTCATTGAATCTATCTACATCATTTTGTTTCATATTTTTATAGTATTTATATTTTATCATGTCCATATTTATACTTTTTACACTCTACAATCCTTTTATATATTCTTTTCCACATATTTCTTCCCATAATTTATTTACTCTTTTACATTTCAAAAAAGCAAGCTTAACAGTCTCTATTTCCCCACAATATCTACAGACTCTTTCTTTTATTCTTTTATATGGCATATTTGCCTTTACTGGAAGCTTACTCATGGATAATCTCCATAGGAAATCTATGCATTCCACATATTTTTCACATCTTTTCATTTTTGCTTTTATAGATTTTATTTTTTCTCTCTCCCAAATGCTTCCAGGGATAAATATAATAACATTTTTCCATTATAATTTCATACCATTCTTTTCTATTTTTTCTATATTATTTAAATCATTATTCCATAACAGTATTTTATCTTGATATATTTTCATTTCCATGCAAGCAATTCCCTTACTTCTTTTAAAATATTTAAGCTTTTCCCAAATTGCTTTATAGTTTTCTTCTATTATTTTTATTGCCAATTTTTCTTTTTCCTTTATTCCTGTTAATACTTTATATAAATTCAAAGATGCTATATGCACAATTGGATTTATTAAACCTAAACCTCCTTCCTTTTTTGTAACATAAAGGATTCCTCTTTTAATAGGGTTGAATCTTAATCCTCATATAAACATAAATAGCACAAACTGTAATTCTTTTTCACATTCCACTGGTATTATAAACACATTTGTTAGATATGCCATCTTACTTAATATTATTGAATTGAGTAAACATGCTTTTTTCTTGTATGTAAGTATAAATATTCTCTAGAACATACAAATATTTCTTATTTTATGTATCACATTCTTCCATTGGGTCAATCTCTGTTGCTTGTTACAAATTCTTATTCCCAAAATTTCTATTTCTTTTTTGTTAAACTGAACACCCTCTATTTTTTTCCTAAAAATTCCAGTCCTTTACTCTTTTATTTGTTAATACTTAAATCTTGTTGTTGTTGTTGTTGTCTTTCAGTTTTTCTCAGTTAGGGGTCACCACAGTGGAACTCCGGTCCGCTAATGATTGGCAGTAGATTTTCACGAATGCCGAGGTGCCAGCTCGACATTCAACCTTCAATAAAGGCACGCCCATTTACGCATGTCTTTCGAATGCCCACCCAACCATGGGGAGGACATGCAGACTCCACACAGGAGGCACTCCCCGCACTCCAGCCGAGAATCGAACAGGAGAACCTCTTGCTGTGAGGCAACAACGCTACCGCTGCACCACCGTGGAAGTTCTCCTAATTATTTATTGAGTGTTTTAAAAGCTATTCTCATCCATTATTCATTTTCACCACTACTACTACTGTATGATGTGGAAAAGAAAACATTACTGGAATCTGAATCCCTTCTGGTGTGCAATATTTCACTTTCTCTGATGCTAAACTTATCTTGTTAATGACAGCATTCATAAATAATGCAAATAAAATACTACTTACTGGACATCCTTGTTTGATATTACTTTTTATTTCTATTTTCTCACTTAACCAGCCATTAGCCTATAGTTTTATTTTATTTCTTTTATACACTGATATCAAAATGTTAATTATTTTATTACTTATATTCTTTTAAAATTGTCCATGGTATTTCATGCTGTATCTTATCAAATGCTTTACTTACACCCCATTAATATTTTTGATTCTGTTTTTCTGTTTATTACATCTACCAATTCTTTTATAATCATTAAAAGTTCTTGACTCCTTTTTCATTTTATTCCAAAAATTGTTTCATTCAGTAGCTTGTTAGCTTTGTTTACTATTCTTTTTTTCTACTAGATTTATAAAAATCCTATAATCAACATTGTCCAACACTAGCAGTCTCCATTTTTTTATATCTGTTCTTTCTCATTTTCCATATAAATT
The DNA here is from genome assembly GCF_019279795.1 of Protopterus annectens. Taxonomy (NCBI): domain Eukaryota; kingdom Metazoa; phylum Chordata; order Ceratodontiformes; family Protopteridae; genus Protopterus; species Protopterus annectens. The sequence continues at coordinate 506,843,645 of NC_056725.1, read as the reverse complement.
TCATTGCACCCACAAATATTCTTTCATCATTTATCCCTTTTCTGAACCACTCATTTATCACCTCTAAAAATATTCCTTTTGCCATTCTTACATATCTCTATACATTAGATACTGAATTCTGTCTAAACTTGTAACTGCTTCTACATTTACTGTTTTAAAAACTTGTTTTAATTCCATCATTGTAATCTTTTCTTCCATTCTCTCATTATCGTCTTCAGTTACTTTTTTAATTTCCATTCATGATTCCCTATAGTTTCACATTTGAAAAAAAGTTTTCAGAATATGTCTTTTTATCATCTGCATTATTTCTTTTTGTGTATTACCTACACTTCATTGTTCCTTAACTCTCTTATTATTCTTTTCTTTTCTTTAACCACTTTACTTAGGTCTGGTGCCACTTCTTCTTTTCTTCCTTGCAAAATACCTTTGTTTAAATAACATTTTTTTAATTTTCTCTTGATTCATTTCATATAACTATCTTTCTTTTTCTAGAAACCTTTCTTTATTACTTATTATGTCTTTAAAGGCTTGATTACTGAACTCCTCATATCTTGCATTCTTTTTGCCCTTTGCCATTCCAAAACCTCTTTTTTATATGCTTCTTTTAAAGTAATCCAGCAAATCAGCAAATTGTCCAATCTTTATAAAAATGTTCTCATTTCTCTGTGATCTAACCATAATTGATGTATTATATTCCTTACATAATTATTTAAACCTGTTTCATTAATTCTTTTTATATCTTTAGCTATTTTTATATAACCTATTCTCTCTTGAATCTCTATCATAATTGCTATATGATCTGAGAAAGACGTAATTTTAACCACGTTATGTAATATTTTTAAACTCTCTGATAATATAAAATAGTCAGTTTTAGTTCTCAAATTGCCCTTTTTATATGTCCAGTGTTTGTTTTCCCTTAAATACATTTTACCACTTTTAATTATAAATGAAATAACTATTACATCTGCCCCTTCTTTTTTCATGTGCCTTAAATCACAGTTAAAGTCTCCCACTGCTATAACTTGGATATTCAAACTAACATAATCAAAGATTTTCCTAAACATAATCTCTCTCTGCTTCTGTAAAGCATATGCATAAAGTGTAATCACCCAATATGTCTGGTTCTTCCATCTTATATCTAATATTAATATTCTTCCTAATAATACTAATGTGTAATCCAGAATTTCTATACATTCTTTACATAAAATTGCTATGCCTGAGCAATTTTTCAATGTTCCCTGTAACCTTACCTTTCCATAACCCATTTACTTGTATTCTTTCTTCTGCTGTTGTTATTCTTATGTCTATCAATGATATCCATATCTAACAATCTGCACCATTCCAAAACTCCTAACCTTTGTTGTACGTTCTTTATACTATTCACATTTATGGCTAGGAATATCACTTTGTAGAAAAGTACCTATTACTTTTATCCTTTTCCTTTTTTGTTTTCTCCTATACCTATAGTTTTAAATTTGCATTTTCTATCTTTCACTCTCTTCCCAATGGAATTTCCTTTACTTTTGAGGCTTATCCATTTATCTTCCCATTTTTCAATATTTCTTCTCTTGTATTTTCTTTTATCTCCACCCTTGTATCTTCCACATTACTATGTTCTTTTTTGTATCTCTTCTGTGTTATTTACTAAAACAATCTCTCTTTCTTGGTCTACCCTTGTTTCCTGTATATGTTTCTCTTTAACATTACAATGAATGTCCTATTTTTTTCATACTTTATACATTTTTGTTCACATTGTTTGCTTCATGAGCACAAATGAAACATTTCTTTTTATCACAGTTATTAATTAAATGGTCATTTTTACTACACACAAAAAACATCTTTGGCTGACCCCAGTATTTAACCAGTCCTCTATTCCATTCCACATTAATTATACTGGACACATTTATTATTTTCATATTTTGCATTTGCAATATAACATCACATTCCCATTCTCCAGTCAATAAACATCTATTGTCACAAATCTTTATAATGTCCATTAGATTCCTACATACACTTGCCAAATAGTTTTTTTTAATTATCTGCTTCAAATTCAGTACAAAACTGTATATATATTCTTTTTTTGCTTCTCTATTAAATGCTTGTACAACATATAAGTTCCAAGGATTCTCATTCTTTCTTTTTTCATATTCTTCTAAGAATTTTTCCATAAACTGTGCTTCTACAAATCAATGTCACAAAAAGAGTCCCTGTTAATACAAATAAATGCTCTTACCTCTCAGGCTTCAAAACCCAGTGGTGAAATGATGCTGTCACATATTTCATTCCTGTCAAGTTCTTTTTTTGTTTTGCTACTTATTCTTCGTTGATATTTTGCTCTGACTTCCATTTTCTTCTCTTCGCTCACCTTCTCTTACAGTCTGTGCATACAATTTCTTTTTTTCTGCCCTTATTTCTTGAAATTCCTCCTCTTGTATTCTGTCAATTATTTCATACCACAAAACTGCCTTTTCACTTTCTGGTTCATGCTGCTCAATTAACTTTTTTTAAATACACATTCCACAACCCTCCCAATTACAAAGTTGTAACAGCACATTCAGGTGTTGTAGGATCTGCTATGAGCGAATTTTGTTGAAATAGCTACTCTGAATCTATGATGCTTACTCCAACCACTTCTTCTTGCCTTGTAACTGGCTCTCCTGCTCTTTCTTTCCTCTCCTCCCTGTTTTCCGCATAACCTCTGGTTCATTAGTTACCATATCTGACTTCTCTGCTCTTTAAACTCCACTCACATTCAACACCTGAAAATGCTTTCTCCATTCTCCATGCTCAATTTTTGGCTTCCTGCCTATGAACTCTGACTGGAAGACAGAAGCATAATAGTGAATCGAGTCCCTATTTGCGAAATGTAGGGGAAGATCTCTGATGCCCTGCCCACATTTGCCCTAGTAATATCCATACTACCTCAGTTTTTCCATGAAAGGAGGCCACTAGCCTAGTGGAAATAAAGTGGACAACAAAGGATAAATAGTGTTTTTTTCTTTCCTCTGGTTGTAAGAAATGTTACAGTACTTCTCTATTTATTATGATTTACTTTCACATTGTGTAACATGTCATGACTTGAACAGTCAGTTGATGTTTCCTCTCTTGGAATAACAATATTTCAAGTGCATAATTTGAGAAAGATTTTATTGTGTATGTTATGACATGAACGGTGCCACTTAGGTTTTAGGATACACCCACAAACCTTCTGTCTTTCTTGCTTTGTATCTCTGTGTCTCTCTATCAAGCATCTGTTATCTCACTCACACCTACATTGCTGATCAAGCTGTGGCCCACTGCATGCTTGTGGCCCTACTTGTAGGGCCTGCCATGTCTCTACTATGTTTATAACACATTGAAGTAGACTGAAAGCAGTGGTGTAATTCAGTGTACCTTAGTCATCATAGAAATTTTGCAGCATTCAGTGTCATGATTTAGTAGCTTCAATGTAAGAAAATTATTTTTGTAAAATACTTGCTGTGTGTGTGTGCATGAGAATGTGTGCATGTACCTGCATGCACATCTGTGGGTGCACAAATGCATGTGTTTGTGTGTGTTTGCAGGGGCATGTTTGCAGATGTGTGTGCAAATGGCGCAGTGGTGCAGCGGTAGTGTTGTTGCCTCAAAGCAACAGGTTTTCCAGTTCAATTCTTGGGTGGGCTGCCTTCTGTGTGGAGTCTGCATGTCCTCCCTGCGTTCATCTGGGTTTTCTCTGGGTGCTCTGGTTTCCTCCCATGTTACAAAGACATGCATCTGGAGCATTTCTCCCTGGGCCTCTGCTGAAAATTGACTTTGTTCCAAGTTGGACTTTCCCAGTTAACAAATATTAAATAAATAAAAATAAATAAAAATGTGCTTGTGTGTCTCCTGAATGCATTGGTGCCTCATTCAAGATTAGTTTATCCCTACTGAGTGTTGGGATAGGCTATAGCTCCCCCTAACACATGAATTAGATTGAGCATATTTTATTCCCACTGATTACTGGGATAGGGTGTATCTCCCCCCTCAATCATGAATTAGACTGAGCAGGTTATCAGAAAATAAAGCAAAGCAAAAAACTAATTTGATCAAGCAGGTTATCAGAAAATGAAGCAAAGAAAAAAATGCTATTTTGTTTGTTCAGTGCAAAATATTTTTCTCATATTTACGAATTCTTTTAGCACAGCTTCAGTCAAGTGCTATGCAGCCTGCCAGCACAGAGGAATGTCACACTTCATTACTGTGAGTGCAGGCAAATATGAATGAGATAGTTCAAAACCTTGTGCAAACTGTAATGCAAAGCCTATACTGTTTCAGCAATGGGTTATCACATCTCTGGTATCTAGCATTTTCTCTAAGTGGATCAGTGTGGCCTTTCTCTATTTTTTAATTTGAGGTATTTATGCTGAATTGTTAATCTTTTCAAAATATGTGCTATTATTGTTGTTTTCTCACAGATATTTTTAAATGTCTCCTTGATCCAAGATAACTTAGGGTCCAGACAAAAAACAAAAAGAAAAGTTTGTGCTGACCCATTTTAAAAATACCAAAACACATATAATATGAAGAAAAATGTTTAATTTCTATTCCTTTCTTAAGAAGATCTGAGTGCTGAAACAATGGGCCAGATTCCAAAACTTATTTGCAGACAGCACAGCATGCCAAAGGAAGACTTCAGTGTAACAGCTGCAAATGCGATTTCAGAAGACATGCTGAAAGCAGTCAGAGCACTTAGCTATTCAGCATAGAATAATTATGGATTCAGCACAGTCCTTTCAAAACACATTGCATGTACCCAATGCAACTTAAATACAACAAACTGCAACGCCAACTCTTTTTCTAAAATCCTTAGCATATGCTATATAACCTCACAAGGAACAGAAGCTATTACTATGGATTGTGTCATATTTTGTAAGAATACTGCAAAAACAAAAAAGAAAAGAAAAATGCAATCTGCAGTGAATGAACTGCAACAGGCTGCAGTAATACAAGTCATGAACGAGGTTGTGTACCCTACAGGGCAACCAGCTACAGTGAGACCAAGGCTGCAACTAAACCAATTGTCAGGTCAGCAAATAATTTTCAGGTACTGGCTAAACTGACAACTGGTGCAGGCTGTCTACAACATGTGTGCCCCACATATGTCTGTATGGACTCTGCGAGAAAACCCTCTCCCAGAACCAAAGAGTGTCTCAGCCTGGGTGTACTTGCATCTAAGATGTTCTAAAGACACATGGGGGATGCTGTGGGAGTGTCACGGACAAAGTTCAGTCTTATCCTGTTAAAATTCCTCGCAGAAATGTGCATCAATGTGGATAACTACATACACTTTCCATCCATCTCCATGAAGTATAGAATTGTAATGCACCATTTCTATAACATCACAAACTTCCCTGATGTACTCAGTGCAATAGATAGCACACACATCCCTATCAAGACCCCAGTGCATCCTGAAGCAGACTAATACATAAACAGAAAGGGCTGGCCATTCCTGAGCTGCCAGTTCATGTGTGCAGCAAATGACAGCATAACAAACCTCATGGCAACACACCCTGGAAAAGTCCATGCTGCTGCCATATATAGGGAATGTGGTCTCATGGCTGCACTCCAGCAATGTGAAATCCCTGAGGATCTACTACTGGGCAACTACAGGAACACAGCTAGGATGTAAGCCAAGGATATCCCTCTCTGACAGTATGAGTGTGTACTCCCCCTAACAGGTGACTGTGGTTATCCACTTGAGCCACGGCTAATGACTGCATACTGTGAATCATCCAACCTTGCAGAGGAGGCCTACAACAGAGAACATGCAACAACCGTAATTACCATAGAGTGTGTGTTTGGTGCTCTGAAAGGTAGATTTAGATGTCTGGACACATTGAGGAGTGCACTACAATATTAGCACAGAGAATAATAGTGTGTGCCAGGTTACCTGACATGCCAATAAAGCACATGGCTGTCTTCCAGGTGCAGGTGCAAGTGGACTACCCCAAGAACCCCAGATGTCTAAGATGACATCCCACAGGTATCGGAAGAGAAGTGGGATTACATTGGGGGCTGAAGATACAGGGGTAGGCAACATAGGGTGTGACAACAAGGGAAAGCTCAGGCAAAACGGCAGCATCTGACCCATAATTTTGAGTCATGACAAGCCATATGTAAATAAGTAAATAGATTAAACTATGATGTCCACATGTTGCCCCACCACAGCTGCATGAATTGCATCTAATGGCAAGTACCTACTAGATGTGCAGTCTGAGCATCAGACATAACATCATAATCATAATATATAACATTATGAACATATGCAAATGTGTCACAACAGGGAACATCAACTCAGGGCACAGCTGATACAGGTATGTATATAGACTCATATTGTTGAATCTGTTTATGGCAAACATGAGTGTAACACATTCCTATCTGTCCACTATAAAAGGCTACAAGCAAGTGAAGAACTCAGGACATAATGCTGAACTGTTGTTAATACCCCAAGCCAAGTATATCACTGTAAAGTATAGGTAAAGTAATGTAATAAATGAACTCAGCTATATTTAGTAAAACTGTCAAACTCCCATGGCATCAGGCTTGTCAATGAACACATTTAGATGACATTGTCAGTGTTCTGCACAGCAATCATCATCATCACCACGAGATGGGAATGACACTACCAGACTGAGTGGATCAACTGTATTACTTAAACTTAGTCTGGAGCACCCATGCTTATGGCTCATATTGTGGTATGGTCTGCCCCTACCACATAGAGAAACAATTGGCCCAGGTTTCTCCACAGAGGAGGCAGATGAGGTGATGCCAGCACATAGAGGTGAAGGAACATGGCTGTGACTTAACTGCCTGGTCATGACTGCTGGACCCACAGCACTTGGGACAGCAGCGTAAGTGTGTGCACATTGGTGGATAAACATTGATACCCAATGGGCAAGGTTGGTTCTGCTGAGAGGAGACCTGCCTCTCCCATGTGCAAATTGGTTAAGCACAGTCAGAGCATGCAGAACACTGCTTGTACTATAGCACTGTTGAGGCCATGGATTCTACTAACCATGCCACAGATAACATAATTTCATTCTGTGTAGCCAATGGCATCATTACCTCACTGTGTCTGTGTTTCTGTCTTTCATGCAGTACACCCAGCTGGTTTGCAACACAATCTGTGGCACAGGCAACTGCATGGATGTCAGATCCATGACAATTGCTGGGAATGTTCATTTGCTTGTGGGAGGAGACAGCCATCCTCTGACAGATGCCCATGCACACCAGCTGCACACCTCCGTCTACTGCAATGAGCAATATTAATGTGTTGTGGGGACTGTCACCATCAGCAGCAGCCTCAACATGGTTGCATTGTTCACCATCCTCTGTTCTCTCTTTGTCAGAATGGTTAGACAAGTTTCCCCCACAGCTGATCTACAACTGCAGCCACATGACTGTCACCATCTTAGCTGGATTGTATCACCATGTATCTGTTTGTTTAATTTCTACAAGACTTTTGGGTTTCTAATACCATGAGAATGGATCCCATTACTAAGTCAAAGTATGATTAAAGTTTATGAAATTAGTATTGTTTCAATCTTTGCTGTTAACTAAAAGTGCTCTTCACAGCACTCACAGTACCCAGAATTGACTCCTTCTGCAATTCATATGTTATTACATGTATTGGTAACATATCAAATATGAATGTAAATTATTTTTTATGAGACCCATTGCTCCTACTACTATTTCATCTGGGTACCTTTCTCCCACACTGTCTTCGTTTCAGCCTGCAAATTCTGGTATTTTATGACTTTGTGTCTGTCTGTACTTAAGACACTGTAATAACTGGCTGTAGCAACTTCACTGATCAGTGCTACTTTTGTCTTCTTTTCATGGATTGCTATATCTGGTTTTCTTGTATCTAGTTTTTGAACTGTTGATAATGGGTGATCCTATGTGATATAATCTTCATCATTTTCTATAATGCTTTGTGGTTCATATTTCCAATGCTTCTCAGCTACTTCAGTATTATAATGTTTCGACAATCCCCACTGCAGCAGTCTTGCCACATTATTATGCCTTTTAGTATACAGGCCTTCTGCCATTAGTGTATCACATAATGGAGAACTGTAAAAAGGGGGAGAATCCAAGTGCTAGAGGCATGCTAACATACTGAGACACATTAGATACCACAGCGGGATTAGTGGATGGCATAATAAAGGATATGGATAGTTGATGTGCTAAAAGAAGAGACAAATGACATAGATCTGGACAACATGCTTACATTACATGTTGTATATCATTAAAGACATATGACACATATATCTCACTGCAATGTTACAGAAAATACTGACTTACCATTAGGTCTTGTCTGTGTATGGGTCATGGAATCTGCATAACAGGGAAATGACAATTAGTTTACATATCCAACATACATATCATATGTGATAAATACAAACATAACACACCTGTCAGGTCAAGTCCTTATGGGAAGGTGATGTGGTAGAAGAGAGTGTGGTAGAACTTCATCTATTGCAGGGAAACAAGTCAGCATTATTAATCACATCATTGCCAGCATGAACCATTCAAACAGTGTTGAAACATACAGTAAGTATTACACAGACATACGACTTGTTTGTGCTCTTGATGGTGATGCAGTCTGGCCTCGGAATGGGAAGAAGGACACAGTATTAACGGAGGACAACAACAGGAGTAACAGCAATGACAGGTATGAATGATAGGTAATAGCTACCACTGACAGACACCTGCTGTTGTGAGTACGTGTTGTACTGCGGATCCTGCAGTGAGAAAGTAAAGAGAAAGTCATGTATGCAGCAATACTGACACCATGACATGTACAATACAGCAACAGAGGCTATGGATACTCATGTGACAGACATTGCACATGTTGACCAGATGTCTCTCTGTAGAAAAACTGACATAAATGTCATGTATCACCCATCTGCTACACAGTGCTGAAAACTATGAACCTGTTGTGGTAACATACCTGGTCTGTCTGTACTTGCATCTGCATGGCTTGGGCCCCCACTGGATGTACCTATAGTGAACAATGTTAGGGAAATTTAAGTATGACAGTAAACAGCAGTACCATGAAATGAGGCTGAGGCAGAAACATGTACTGAACACAGTAACACAGTACGGAGGCACAACCTGCCATTCTCTGGTGTTGCACAGAAGTAGATGGACCTGTGAATATTAATGCAGATGGCATTATACATGTTGGTTGCACTGTTCTGGTTGTACTGAAATTGTATGACTACATATCATTACAGTTACGTTCATAGTCATAACCCAGTGTGGATCTCTGTGCATGACTCAATTCTGCTACTGGAAATTCAAAATGATAATACATGAATATCCATGTAACAGTAATATACAATGAATTACTCTATGGCCATGCATGTCGTGCAAAAGAAGACATACATGTTCAGCTTGGAACTTCTGCTTTTATTCCACCCCCCGGTATGCATTGCTCCCCATTTGTATGCAGGGAGGCAAGAAACATTGCGTTCTCATTAGGGGGTCAATGATGGGCCACCACTGGTGGCATCCTTCAATCTCTCATACCATCATAACCTGTTGACTGCATGGAGGATCATGTCAGAGCAGAATTGGTGACAAGCCTCTATTGTGAACTCTAACTGCATTAATTATGTTGATGTCAGCCCATATGTCATTCCTCCATACTGTATTCCCTGCCCATCCAAGGAGTCTCCATCAATGTTGTTGCAGAGCAGCTATTATAATCCCATTTTCCTGTGGGGCAAAATTGTTACCCTGGTCAGTTTGCCATCTGAAAGACAGTGATATGCACATGTTCATATTCATGTGGGGGCCCAGTTATGCAGATGGTTACGTAGACAGCTAATGTCACCATAAACAGCATGCATTCCTGTACAATGGAAATGTCTATGAAACACTCACTGTGACATATAGTTATGTGACATATAAAAACTTAAAACAATGTCTACATACATAACAGTTGTAAAATCAACATCACATGTGACATCAGTAGAGGCTGTTTGTGGGATCTGAACCCTTTACACTCCATATCTGTTGAATAAATGTTCAAAGACAACAGCATTATGGCACAGGAATCTGGATGCACTTATCATTAAAATCCTGTGCAAATTGTCAGTTGAACAACTTACCATTGAAATCCATAGGTTTCCATATGTACACCACAGAGTGCATGGGGTCACCCACAAGACATACAGATAAATCTGTCTTTATGTACTAGTCACTCTTGCTGTATAAATCTGTACAACTGCACATGGGAAATTAATGCCTATCCTTAATGCAGATGTCAACACCTCTATGCATACAGGTAAACCAAACAGCACTCCAGAAATTTATAAGCATTTGTCTGAATGCATGCATTTTCCATAAAAATGAATCTAAATAGATACATTTGAGAATGAGTAATAGTAACAATAATGGTAACAAATGTAATATTCCCCAAAATAGAAAGTCTAGCAAGTGCCAATTTGCATTATCAGCTACCTATGACTTTAGCATAACTGAAAGGAAGAGCACCTAATGTTCATCCATTTTTTTAAGTACCATTTGCATCATACATAATTAATGAGGTTCATTAAAAGTCCAGGTTTTGGAATCCCATTTGTGCACGTCCATGTAAGTTCTTGAAATCTGTCACATTAACCAATAGCTCAGTGTAACAGGAAGATGTATGCAAGTATCCAATCATTTTGATAAGCTGTACTATGTGTAGCATGTGTCTGTTATCTTTCAATGTTCTGCTAACATGACATAAGCACCACTACTAAATATTGATTTTCATACATTTACAGATCAGGCCATTGCTACCTGCAAACTGAGTGGGACCTTAGTGAGCGTTTTTCCAATTTTATTACATTTCCCATTGGAGTATCAACATTATCAAGATGGCTACTTCCTGGAGGCTTCAACATGTCTGGCTGCCCAGTTGGACTGTGGAGGAGACTACCCAGATGCTACCTAGCTATCCTGGAGTGGAACATCTGATGGGAGCTTGGCCAAGGAACATATTGTTAAACATTTAGAACCGGGTTACAAGGGAGCATTGATGATACATGGGGATCTACCAAACTGGAGTACAGGTTTGCCACCACTACAATGCAGGTTACTGATTGCTAATAATTGTAGGTTGGTCATGTATACAGTTGAAGACATACAATAGTATTTATACAACATATACTAGATTCTCATATTTCACAGGCTGCGACTGTTTATGACTAAACATTATGTAACTATTTGTTGCTGTTGTATTTATTATATCGATGAGGGGTCAGCCAATTACCATGCTGCCTTACTCAGATATTTGTCATATGGCTTGTCTAGTTTCCACAATATTGTCATCTCACTTTGTCTTCATTTAAACAATGTCACTTGATGGCTGCTCATATGACTCATTACATGCAGATACTACAATTTACATTCATACACAGACATACTGCTAAGGGAACACATGCAAGTCAAAAAGAATGGAAATAATGACCTGCTGTCAGACACTCAGCTGGGCAGTTTACTGAGGCAGACAATAATATTAAACAGTGCAGGTCCCAGTAATATTGTTATATTGACATTTACAAGCTTTTATTTTGTCAGATTGCAGTTATGTTAATGTGGCAAGGGGCAGTGTCAGGCATGATTCCATTTAAACGTCAGGATATGTTACACGTGTTTCCTTTGTGCATGCTTGCCATGCTTCATGCTGGCCAATATGAAAATGTTCAGGTCATGTCATGATTTCCACTGTTAAGCTGTGTTATCCATACCATTGCACAGCCTTGATTGAACTGCTCACATTAGTGATGGATACATTCTCCCTGACATGTTCTGTTACTGGACATGTCCATAATTATAGATAAAGTGACATAGGGAATGTGTGTGGATGGGATGTTAATTAATGTATGACAGACTGTAGGTGTGGGCATCAGTTTCATTTTAATCCAGCTATGATTTTCTTGGGAATGTGCAGCATGATAGACATTGTATTTTATTGTTATGGTTTTGACTACTGACAGACATCTCATATGGTGATACACTGGACTATGGTCATAATGTTTTTTTTTCACATTTCATGAGAACTCTTCTCTGCCTGTTCATTGTGTCACAGTGGGTATGTTATGCAGACAGGTGGTATCAGGTATACATATGTAATTTCTGTCCTGTTTTGTGATTCATCTTGACAGTGCATGGGAGTAGTGGATGATAGCCATTCAGATGTAGACAATGAGCACTTGCCAGGCCATTGCTGTAGTCCTCAGATGATGATGACAGTGATGATAGAGATGAAGAGACCCATACCTGCATGAGTCATCATGAATTCTGCATCCTGGAGGACACAACACCATGAACAACAGAGAAATGATTATTGGGAGAAGATCTGGTAGGTTTTGACTGATGTGTTTTGAACACAGATGAGGGACATGATGAATAATTTTTTCCAGGAAATGGCACAGGCTATGCATGACTCACTCAGGGAGATAGCTTGAGAGATCATTCGTGAGACTCATCCCTATCAGGCCGGTTCCTCAGGTCCATAAGTATTGTCTATTTACTCCAGTTATGTTATGCTGCCAACATGCCAATTGCCATATAATTAATTGGACTGTATACACACTTGTGCATGCATACCATGTCGCTGACATGCTTATGTGTTACGTATACAAACATACCATGTAGATATCATCATGTGATGTTTAATTATGTTTCAATGTGTGTATGACTCACACATTAAGACATTGTACTTTGCTGCCAAATTCAGCTGCTCATGCATTGTGGCAGTTAACCTACAACTAGTACTGCAACAATTACGTTCTAAACGTGTTTTACTGAGAGAAACTTGACAGACAACAGATGTTTTCCATAGTCCAGCAGTACCACTGTGGTATGGTTAAGATTTGCGAACTGCCATATCATGTATATGCAACAGGACATTTCATTTCCTATGTGTTTTGGATGACAGATATCATACGGTCCCACTGGCATGATGTGTTGTGTGCCATGTGCTGGAAATGTTGATGCCATGTGGAGTCATATACAGGTATGTCATACCTATGGGCACTCCTCCTTTTCTGACTGCACTGAATGCCAATTTAACATTAATGTATATACCTTGGTAAGGGAATGTATTCAGTAACAGTACATTACTCTGTGTTTGCTCTGTTACATTTCCACATCCATTCCTTATTCACATAAGTTCACATTTTTTGGCAATATTTGTACACAGTTACCGATGGCTGTACATGTCTCTGCACACAGTCCAATCCATGCTGAATCCCCACTGTAACCTCTGACATGTTAGCATTCACTGACTTATCACTAATGTGCTGTAATGATGCTCACAGGAGTGTCCTTTGCTCAGTAATGAGCAAGGTGGCTGACAAACACCTGCATTTGTTTATTCGGCATTTGCATGATAGTATATGTGTATGTGCTTCAAATTCCTAGCTTGCTTACCTATGCCTGTTGATGTGTGAGTTATACAAGTCCCATTTGGAAGACATCAGCAGTACAGTCTGCCCATGTGACATACATTTGTCATTTGCTTAAATGTATTCTGGGTTGGCCTTGACAGCACCCTGTGTGCTGTACACATGCGCTACCTTACTATACTGCGTTATCATCATCTTCCCTAATGTGGGCCCACATTGTCCACCTCACTTCCACCTTCATATTTACGGAATATATCTTGCAGATATGTTTGCCTTTGTTGCAATTATTGACCATTGTCATGTATTGCATCATTGACAGGGTCAACATGTGCTAAGTGCATGGCCATTTTACAGATGCAGGACATCTACACACAAGTCTCTGGCTACTGCTTACAATACATCCTTGTTTTCATTATACTTGTGTGTTAACCAGTATACTTTGTTAACATCCATGTGCACAACCTGATATATTTTTTAAGTTGTAGTGTTAGATTTTTTTGCTAATATTCTTACATGTCATTGGTGTTTGTATGTATATTGACCTTGCTTTCATGTACATTCCATTTAGGCCAGTGACAGTCATGCATATATGCCCACACCTGTGTGTTGCCTTTAACATGGTATATGTGTGTCACAAATTCCATTATTTGTTTGTTTGAGTTGTGTACACCTACTTGTGTATTTAACAACCATTTTTTGCTTTGTTGCATTATTGCTGTTTGGCCCTGTGCTTGGTTGTTTGCATTTCATATGCATGGTCTGAGGTTTGGTTCTGTCCTCTGCTGGAGTTATCTTGCATTCTTAGATCTGCATTTGCTTGTCTGTGATGTTGCTTGTCTTACACTGGCACTGCTGACAGACTACTTGGATATGGGTTTATTTATCCAATGTGTCCATTGATCCTTAATTATTACCCTACAACACACATCTACCATTGGACATACACATCCAAGTATGACTGCCACAGAGATTATAACATGTTGTAATGTGATAATGTATAGGTAGATATATTCTTCTGCATTTTATCATGGCTGGTGTGCACCCCAACCCTGTTTCACAACTTTCCATTGCCATCGTTGTGCAGTGAATGTATAACCTACCTGTATTTACTGTTTTTTTCCAACCTTTATCTGTCATGTATTTTGATATTTGTTATATGGGTATACCTGCTGTGATGGCTTTCTCCTCATCTTTCTCTGTCTTTACCTTTCCTTCTATACTTAATAAAATGTAAAAATATGGTGCCTATTCCCACCAAAAAAAAAAAAAAATTGCCCATGCCCCCCTGACGTTCCCTCTGATTTTGCTATTTCAACATACCCCTCGTGTCTCACTTCTTCATCCATAACCCATGTCTTCTTTTCTATCTCCCACTTTTGTTGGGTGTGTGTGTTATCTGTGTTCCCCACACAAGTTCCATACCCATTGTTAGTTAATGTTAGCTGTGGCGATGTGGCCATGACTGCCCTTCATCTTTATTATTTTTTTATTTGAAAATTTACAGACACCAAGAAAATGTACAGATTCCATTGGAATCCATAACTGATGCTATCATATTTTAGTAATAATGGAAATATAGTCATATTCCATAGTTATTCTTAAGTTTACTGGAGAGTTTTTGTTATAGATATGTCTGCTTGGATTGTGAGATTCTTTTTTTAACTTTGTTAATGTTCATCATGCCTGGACACCGATTTTTTATTACTTAAGTATTACTTGAGAGTGGTATACAGTACACTGATGATACTGAGATACTCTGTTGTCTGCCGAGATATTCTGAGTTGACTGTGGCACATTTACATGTTACATTCTTATCCACAACTTTGCAGCTGATATTGGAGTAATGTGCCAAATTCCACAAATTTTATGGAATCTGTTTCAGTATTGGATCTGAATGATTGGCCCATGTAGTCCAAAAAATGAGGATGGTTCTACTCTAAAATTTCTTCTGGGTCTGTCAATGGTATCATATCACCTCTGTGTTCCTGAATGGATCAGCATAGCAGTTCTCCTTTTTTTGCTGACTAATTTAATCCATAAGTTAATATGCAACTGAAATGGAGACAAATCCGTGCACTGTTACTTTAGAAAAAGTAAATGTTCTTTAGAAATACAAATTAAGCACTGTGGCAGATTTCTGAAAAATGGGATAGCTGACACATCAAAAAGATATATTACAAAAAAAGTCAACAGAACACCAGTAGCAATATGTAAACCCATTTTTGTGAAAATAAGTTTTAGTCCCTTATTAATCACAAGGAGTACTGCATATAAAGCTTTTCTTCTCTGTTGAAGTACGTGCTAACAAGTTATTTAACAATGTTTTTGCTCCATAGTGCGATGCTTCAGGGAACATTAAGATGTCATCAATCTTGGTTAGACTTCAAAGGCAAATAATACCAAAATAAATAAATGCATGCATAAATAAAACTGAATAAACCATTGAGAACTAACTTGTGTCTTACACCAGTTATAACAAAGGAAATAACATTTTCAGGAGGATAATGACAACAGCAAAAATGAAAGTAAGGAATGAAGGTGGTCGAATGGAGACTTAGACTGGTATTTATAGTCAGTTTGCATAGTTTACAACATGTCATTGCACGTGTAGGGACCACGGGCAGGCAAACACTAATTCATGGAACTAGGTAGTGCAATGCAGCACTGAAGAAAACAGAGCAGGAAATGGTGCTGGCAATGAGGGCATAATGACATGCAGATGAAGGCACATGCAGTCTAATGAGTGGATAATGTGCTGTGAGCGTGAGCCTCTGAATGCAGGCTGGGACTCAGAGTTGCAAAGCTCATTAGGTAGTCAGCAAGTTGTGTGTAAGTATAAGAGTAAAACCATATGGAAATTTTCAGATGTGTAAGAAGCAAAGATGCTCTGTGCAGTATCAATAGTCATGATCAAGGATTTAACAACTGTAAGTGCATCTGCCAAATACATTGAGGAGTACAACATGGCAGTAGGGGGATCAAATGAAAATGATCTCAGCAACAGATTACATATCACCAGCTAATCAAACTGCAGGTGACATATCATAACTGTGCAGATAGAAATATCTAATGGCTATTGGTTGACATGTGTCATTCACACACAGGGTTAGGAAGAATGCATGAACTTCCCATGCCAGTGGTCACTAACGTATGTGTAGCCTCTTGCCATACTTGATACAGTAACCTTCCAGAGATAAACAGGGGATACCTTAGGAATAACACAGGTGATTTCATGCAGAACACTCAATAGTTTTTCATTATGTTACTTCCACATGTGGATGAGCATATATGTTTCCTCAGAACAACACGGGAAGGAGCCATCACTATGCATGGCTTCTATAACATTACTCACCTCCAAAAAGTACTGGGTGGTATAGATTGCACACATATGGCAATTAAAGACCCAACTGGTATCCATTGATAATAGTATATCGGTTGGAAGGGCTAGTATTCCATTAATTACCAGATGGTGTACAAAACACAGGAGCTGATTATCAACATGTCTACACAGCACCCTGGTAGTGCCCATGGTTCCATCATAAGACTTACAAGTCATCTATATCACTGTTTCCTACAGACAGAAATTCCACAGATTGAAGTAGTTGGTAAGTGCAGACACTGTGTGAAACAGAAATATCTATCTATCTATATATATGTATATATGTATATATCTATATCTATATCTATATATATATATATATATATATATCTATGTATATATATATATATATATATATATATATATATATATATAAATATATATATATATATATATATATATATATATATATAAATACATAAAAAAACAAAGACAGTGGGTATGCAGCTGACCCCATATGGATCTACTGTATTTCAGGTGAAGCACACAGCATGACCAAACAAGAACACTACACTGCCCATCTGCAGATCAGAAATTATTGAGAATCTGGCTTGCTGAAGCCATTGTCCCTCTCTCTCTATCTAGATATGTCTGGAGATGGGTCTGCAGTATGCCCCTGCCACCATTTACAAGATGTTCATAGCATGTTGCATGTTGTATAACACCATTACCAGGAAACATCTTGACTATCCAATCATCCATGGAACCTCTAGACCTGTTGGACCCATCCTTGTCTCAGTCAGCCCCCCAATAGCATTCAACAATGCCAATGAGTCTAACAGATGGCATGTGGCAGTTGCATCACACCCCTAGATGATAACAGATGCAGTATGTGTCAGCACAGGTAAAGCATTGGAATTTAGTATAACTATGAATCTGATAATGAGCATACAACAGTGCAGTGTCACACACACAACAAACACAATGTATGCACACTGTTAGTAAAAGGCTATGCTGGGTAGTGTATGGTCAAGTCACTCTGTGCATCAGACATTTCTACATACGTTACACAGGAGGGATGGTGCATTAGTTTGCAGTTGCCATCAGTGCACAACGACAAAGGATACAATGACACATGGCTAACATTACAACCTAGTCAAGAGGTATTTTACCAGAAGCAGAGATACGGGTCTTATGGCGTGGATGTGACATGTACAATATCATTTGAGGACAGGGAGGGGGTGGAACTACAGGACCATGATAGGGAGAGGTAGTATTATGGGACAATGGCTGGGAGGTGGAACTACAGAATTATGTCAGGGAGGGGTGGCACTCTAAGACCATGACTGGGAGGGGGTGATACAACATGGCTGCGACTGTTAATGTGTGGAATGCCACCTGCATGGATGCCATTGGAATAGTGTTTCACCCTTGGTGGTTGGCAGTCATCAGTGTTGGAGTATGTTAACCACAGACCTGCAGAAGCATTCTATGTACCCTATGATGACCTCTCATATTAGTTCCCTATGTACATACCTGACCTCCAATCATGAGCAAACCGTTAAAGCAGTCTCTGCTTACATATTTAAACAAAGAAATGTAGTTTCTGATTATCTGCATAACAGAAAATTAAGAATTGTTTTGCACTTGGTTAATCTCTGGCTTGTTGTAAGTAAATTATTTGACTTTTTGTAAGTAGATATTTTGTTTCTTTAGAGTAATCTGCCTTGTTAAAAGTTTCCATGAAAGGAAAACTGTACTTTTATGATTAGGGGCCTAGTTAGATGTGTTGTTTATTGATTTGCTTACTGACTAGAATATTGTTGGTTCCTTAAAGCTATATATCACTGTCTCTGGAATGTAATATCAAAGGCCTTTGGATCACCAAGTTTGCAGATGGTTGCAAATTGGGAGCTATCATAGATACCCACATGACACCAACATCTTGCAAGAGGGACTAACATAGGCAAATGACTGGGGCCAAAGCCATGGTCTAAAACTCAATGCCAAGAAATGTATTCTAATTCCCTTTGGAAAATTGTTCAACCAACGTATTTACTCCATTGATAAATCACCCCTAAGAGTCAACCTAGTAGGGATATGGGAACATATGTAGACAGTAATCTGGTCATTGACCATCATGTAACAAAGACACTAAGAACATCTTTCTATGTCATCCAACTTACAGATAAAGGTATGGCATCCATGTCCAAGGAGGTTATAATACCACACTATGTAGCCCTGATCAGACCTATCATTGAGTACAGTGCCCCCTTTGGCAGGTACCTAACCAGACACTTGCAACACTTGGAATGCTCACAAACGTTCCTCACCAGTAGGATCCAGGGAATGAATACCCTGTCCTATGTGGATTGCCTAATGACCCTTACTCTGTACCCAGTATCATACAGGCTGCTGAGCGGCAATTTATTTTTTATTTTATTTATTTATTTATTTATCATTTGTTGACCGGGAAAGTCCGACTAGGTTCCACAGAGCCTGTTTTCAGCGGAGGCCCAGGGAGAAATGCTCCAGATTGCTTATAAGGCATCCACAGGTCCAGCTGTGATGGATCTTTTGCACATTCACAAAACAAACGGCTTTAGAAACACAAGATCTAAGGATCTGAACTTCACTTGTGACATAAATCAAACATGCTGGAGGGACATATATGTGACTCAAAGAGTCCCTGTCTTCTAGAATAGTGTCCCTATCTATGAGAAGCAGAGTTGATCCCTGATCCTATTTAAATGAAATATTGACCACTGTGTGGGAAATCACAAATTCACCCCCAATCTGGCTCCCATGTCTCTGATGGACAGAGACTGTCATTAACTAAGATGTTCTCCAATTATCATCCCCTGACAAATCCCTTAGCTACCTCCTTATGAACATCCCCCCACCTAACAGATGCCCAAGGTACTCGGGGAAAAATTGGGATGGGTTGCATGGCTAGACTTATAAAGGCCCTATTGGTTGTTAGTCTAGTAACAACCTATGAACAAAACTGCTGGACAGGGCAGAGATGGCACTCGTTATCCTTACACAGAAATGGAAAAAGCAGCAACATGTGCCACCCTAACCTTCTTGAGCCCTAGCATGACTTCATCCTTAAACTGCATGGCCTCACAAAGGTATTGGCAGTAGCAGGTAACATCCTCATGGAAACCACTCACCACACCAATCATCACCATGTTGACACTGGTAGAGGCAGATTGTGCCAAGTTGATAGACTTGCACATCTGTTGACATTATCCTAGCACTGCCTATATATCAAAGGCTGGCCATGACATTTTACGGCACAATGAACTGCTGCTGTGCTACTGTAGGGTGGGTATACCCATATCAACAGCAATTATCACTTTTGTATGTTAAGACAAATGCATGCTAAAGGGGTATTATATTTAGTAATGGTATGATAAGATAAGACTAAAGGAGAATTCAAAGTTCTTTGAATTTAGAGGAGATGCCTTGGAAATTAGATGAATCAGACAGAAGGCTTTCCAAACTATTTGTGGAGACATTATGGCCAAAAGAAGAAATTATCAACAAGAAAGCCTAGAACCTTTACAGCAATATCTGAATTCTCCAACAACCGCATCTCCAGCAGATTATCTCTGAGACCACCAAAAAGATAATGTATGCAAAAAAACAAGCAGCTCAAAGAAGGATCCAAAGGCATTAATTCTCAAATCAATTTAATGAAAACCAGAATGACAGAACCTGAAACAAAAACACATTATTTTCAAGCACTAACATAATTAGTTCATATATACTATTGATCTCTACACCTGAAAATGAAGTCTACATCATAAGATGTTCTCTAACAGACTGCACTCCATAAGTGTTTGGTATAACTCTGAATAATGAATCAATATTTGGGTCACCAATTTAAATATTGAACATGTATTATCAGAAACCGACAATGCTAATTTACATAAAAAACAAGATATCTTTAATACAGCTCTTCACACAAACTAGTGACTGAGTGTAGATTTTAAATATGTTGATATAGGCTGTGTTATCCAACCCCTACCGGATACTATTGGTCAAAGTGTGTGGGTGTGTGTGTGTGTGTGTGTGTGTTTGTGTGTGTGTGTGTGTGTGTGTGTGTGTGTGTGTGTGTGTGTGTGCGTGTGCATGTGTGTGTGTGTGTGTGTGTGTGTGTGTGTGTGTGTGTGTGTGTGTGTGTGTGTGTGTGTGTGTGTGTGTGCATGTAGGTGTAATAGAATCTTTATGGATCTTGGGCAGTCCATATAAAAAAGGTATGGTGGGATATGCCAAGTAAAACAGTTGTGAAAGTTCTATTTTTAAGTATCCATCCAGATGCATGTTATATACCTGATCAAGATCATTTACAGATGTTACAATTTTATTAACATCATAGCTATGTATTTCTTTATAGGTATCCATTTGAGTCAAATGTTGACACATACCTTCAGTATAAATAGATTTATCCATTACTATTATGGTACCACCTTTATCTGCTGATTTAATAATAATATCATTATTATTCACACGGTTACAAATGCTTTTTTCTCTGCTAATGACAGATTATTAAATTTTTCAGTATATAATTTCTTGTTATTAAACCCATCATATATCCCTGGGATTCAGTAGACTCAGTGTAGGCTTCATGCAAAGCCTACATGGAGTCTTCATGTGTGCACAGTGATGAGTGGTGAACAGCAGCACTAATTACATGTTCATGCCTCGCAACACGTTTAAATGTAAACAAGTGTGGTTTCATGGCCAGCAACAGTGTTACCAGCCAGAAAACCATGTAAAACAATACAGATAGCAAACCTGTTTACCTCAGAGCACAGTAGGTTAGCAGGATTGTGCGGAATGTGATAATGATTACCAGGGATTAACATATAGTTATATATATGGTTCAAACACAGTACAGGACAGTGTATACAGTGCAGAGTGTTGTGAAAACCCATTACAGGCATTCTGTACAGAAGTTGTGTAAATGACCTGTAAGGTTACATGGACTGCTATGTAAAATAAACACTCAGAGGAACTGATGAATTGTTGGAATGAACACAGGGAAAGAGGGCAAGTGAAACAACTTAATGTACAGCAGATGAGGGCGTGTCAATGGACAACAGTTGCAGCAGAACACCAATCACATATTAATATGGCACAGTACGGACTGCACAATAAAAATATATATTATGCGACTGTCACACAAAGTGACATAACAATGGGGAAGATGTCTCTGTGAGATAAGCATCCTTACATGAACAATGCAGAGGACATCTATCAGGGAGGTTATATACAACTGGGGTAGGGTGCATATTGTGAAGCTGTGCAAACTAATTTGCCTGAATATGAATGTAATCTCAGCAGAGGTCTCCAACAAGTGGGACACATGTAAATGCTCATGGAGAACAGTAAAAGAAGCATGCACAATCATGAACAATATCAGAATAATACCAACAGTAATCCCATGTCTCTGACATAACATATGTGATTCTGAGTGATCAGTGATGGTTCTGCACAAACACACTTGTACAACTATTATGACATGTATGCAATCTATGAGGGTAATCACTCACACTGTCCTGACACTTTAACATCTGCTGGAGGGGCACTGCTGTACCTGTATGTGACATTATGATCAATATAGGCTAGTTGACTGGTGTGTATGGCATAAATATATGGCACAATCCGCACTGTCACAAATGTTACCCATGCCATCAGTGTGGCCAACCAGCCATGTATGTACTGTGTGCATCACTGGAACAAGTATCACACATGCATCTAGTGTAACAACTTGATGGGGGTTTTGCACCATCAGACTGTAATGTTTATACAAAAAAGAATACATAGGTATGGCCAATAAGATGTGTGACAGCTCACTGTGGCAAAGGTGGTACACTTCAGTTACATATCACTGGAAGATGTGTAGGGAGGGATATGAAGAAGAGTGTATTGTACTCAGTTATTGGTGTGATGAAGGCTGTGAACTATGGAGGTATTATGGCCTGTGATATGGATGTCCTTCACATACTCAGTAGTTGTGCTACATACAAGGGAGTAGTCAGCACTGTGGCCACATGCTGGTGGATGTTCCACATATCATCTACACAGGTCACATGCCTACTGGTCTGATTATAGGGTGTGATATCTACATTATCTCTGGATTGTGCATTTGTTTTCATGATATAACAAATCACCCCATATTTTTGTTTCATTGCAAGATGCTTAGGTGTTGCCATGGCTGTGGCAGCAATCTTTCATGTGTGTTGATACTGTTTGTATTATAATAATATCACAGTTGGAGTCAATGACTGCCCACAATTTGTAGTCCTTCAGACAGCTGTTTGGACACAGGATGTGTATATCATTTGTGATTTCTGTGACTTACATAGTGGACAGAAAAGGGCCTAGCAGACAGCCCTGATGTATGGACCTGATCACAGGACTTGAGATATAGGTCACTTCACACATTTCAACATATTTAGATGCCATGTATGTGATCCACTGATCTACCCAATTGGTGATATAGGTGTTTATGGCCACATATGACAGTGTTGAGAGAATACCTCAGTGCAGATTTGTGTCAAATGCCTTGGACTTGTCAAATTTAAAATGATAGTGTTGTCATCATGCATGGCCTTGATGACCTCTTTGAGGACATCTAACAGGTGTAACAGACATGATGCAGCATTAACAAGTCACACAGGTCTATTGCACACAGCTAGGATATTACTAGTGTTCATTTAGAAAAAGTCCATGATAACATGTTGGTCTACCTAACAAATGAAGAGAGTTGGAATGTGTCTATACATGCATTAGGTACTGTCTGCCTCCAACTCAGATGGATGCATGTTGATGTACACACTTCTACAGGAATGTGGCCTGTGTGGAGGGTGTGTTGAAATGTGTATTCAACCATTTCAGGAAAGTGTTGTACTGAGTCATGCTACAGGTGATCTGTGATGTTGTCACAGCCCACTGACTCTGTGTGATAGGCCTGGATGAAGGTAAGAGAGTGCATACTGCCTATCTTGAGCTGGCCTAGCATTTGGACACACTCCCCCATGCAGGTATCATTGAGAAACTCTCCCAGCTCGGGATTAACCCTTACATCACTAGATTGGTAACCAATTGGCTTACCGACAGAACACATACTGTGAAAGTTGGTGAATCAACCTATACCAGTAGAGCTGTCACGATTGGCGTAGCCCAGGGATCTGTGCTTGACCCTTTACTGTTTGGTATCCATTTCTCAATAATTCAGGCTAAAGTATATGGCCTTTTGCTTACCGTGTTTGCTGATTCTTGCATACTGAGTGCAATCATTCAGTCCACTAATGATGATAACATACTACAGGAGGGGCTAACACAACCAAATGATTGGTGACAAAGCCACATGGTCTAAAAATAAATGCAAAGATGTGTCTTTATTTTGTCTTTCTGCAAAGTGGAATTCCCTGCTAATTATAGCATTGACAACACTCCTGCTATGCTGAAATCCAGTGATGCAAAAGAAGGAAACACACGTAGATAGCAATCTGAACTTCGAACACCAAGTGTCAACACTAGTATTGAAAGCCTATGCTGTGCACATCATAAGTCACTCCATCACATTCAGATCTGAGGATTATATAACAGCACTGTACTCAAACCTCATTAGAACACTAATAGAGTATAATGCTCCCTTTTGCATGTACCTCACCAGACACATCCAGCAGCTGGAGAGATGACAGGAGTTTCTCACCAAGAAAACACAGGGCCTACAAACCATGCTATGATGTATGTGGATAACTGAAAGCCATGTCACCATAATCTGTAATGTATAGGATGAGGTGATTTCTGCATGGCCTACAGGCCAGTCTCTGATCCTACCCTGGTGAGAATAGTGCACGTCCACAAATCAGATATACATGATGACATCAGCAGTGTCTGGTGAGGAGAATATGGTAATAGCAGTGTCCCACATGCTGGTGTAAAAGGGTTTCTCTAATGCCAAGCAAGAGCACACACACACACACACACACACACACACACACACACACACACACACACACACACACACACACACACACACACACACACACACCTATTGACTGCAGTGAGAACAGAACCCCTACCTGTTTAATTAAGCAGATTACAGAACTCTGTATTTAAGGCAAGTGCCACAGCTCAAGTATTTCTTGGAGTGTCTTAGACCACAATTTATTGACTGCAGTGAGAACAGAACCCTACGTATCTAAGTACACAGACTACAGAACTTTGTGCCACAGCATGTCTGACTTTTACAAGGCTGTAGGACAACTTATAATGGATAACATCAGCAGTGGATGTTGGAGAGAAGATGTTGGGAGGCTTGCATGAAATGGATGTGTAGGCATGTGCAAGTGTCAAAATACTGTCAATCCAGTGGATTGGAGTGGTAACCATAGGATATGCACTTATACTCTTCTGGTTAGATAGATAGACACACACACACACACACACACACACACACACACACACACACACACACACACACACACACACACACACACACATCTATTGACTGCAGTGAGAACAGAACCCCTACCTGTTTAAGTAAGCAGATTACAGAACTCTGTATTTAAGGCAAGTGCCACAGCTCAAGTATTTCTTGGAGTGTCTTAGACAACAATTTATTGACTGCAGCGAGAACAGAACCCTACTTATCTAAGTACACAGACTACAGAACTTTGTGCCACAGCATGTCTGACTTTTACAAGGCTGTAGGGCAACTTATAATGGATAACATCAGCAGTGGATGTTGGAGAGAAGATGTTGGGAGGCTTGCATGAATTGGATGTGTAGGCATGTGCAAGTGTCAAAATACTGTCAATCCAGTGGATTGGAGTGGTAACCATAGGATATGCACTTATACTCTTCTGGTTAGATAGATAGACACACACACACACACACACACCCACACACACACACACACACACACACACACACACACACACACACACACACACACACACACACACACACACGCTCTCGCATGCACACAGACACACACACACACACACACACACACACACACACACACACACACACACACATGCTCGCACCAGCTGACTGCGGTGAGAACAGCACCTCTACCTGTTTAAGTACACAGACTACAGAATTCTGTATTTAAGGCAAACGCTGCAAGTCAAGTCTGACTCGGAGTATCTCAGACAACAATTTATAGGTGATGACATCAGCAGTGTCAACCAACAGGGTGCTGGCAGAAACTGGGCTACTGTTGGCCAAAGGAGGAGAAGAGGCGGAAGGCATGGCCGAAGGCAGGAAGAGAGGAGAAAGGCTAGGACTGTGGTAGTGAGGGTCGGAACTTTGAATGTTGGCAGTATGACTGGTATAGGGAGAGAGCTAGCTGATATTATGGACAGAAGGTAGGTTGGAATATTGTGTGTGCAAGAGACCAGATGGAAGGGGAGTAAGGCTAGGTGTATCGGAGGTGGGTGCAAATTGTTTTATCATGGTGTGGATGGGAGGAGAAATGGTGTAGGAGTTATCCGGCAGGAACAGTATGCTAAGAGTGTTTTGGAGGTGAAAACAGTGTCGAATAGAGTGATGTTTATGAAGCTGGAAATTGATGGTGTAATGATGAATGTTGTTAGTGCATATGCTCCACTAGTTGTGTCTGCGATGGATGAGAAAGAAAAAATTTGGACTGAGTTGGATGAAGTGTTGATGACTGTACCCAAGGGTGAGAGAGTGGTGATTGGAGCAGATTTCAATGGGCATGTTGGTGAAGGAAACAGAGGGGATGAGGAAGAGATGGGTAGGTATGGTGTTAAACAAAGGAATGCAGAAAGTCAGATGGTAGTGGATTTTGCAAAAAGGATGGACATGTCTGTGGTAAATGCATATTTTAACAAGAGGGAGGAGCATAGGGTGACATACAAGAGTGGAGGAAGATGCACACATGTGGGTTATATCTTATGTAGATGGGACAGTTTGAAGGAGATTGGAGACTGTAAAATGGTGACTGGGGAAAGTGTAGTTAGGCAGCATAGGAGGGTGGTTTGTAGGATGATGTTGGTGATCAAGAAGAGGAGGAAGAGTGTGAGGGCAGCACCAATGATCAAATGGTGGAAATTGAAAAAGGGTAAATGTGAGGTGGAGTTCAGGGATGAGTTAAGACAGGCACTGGGTGGCAGTGAAGAGTTACCAAATAGCTGGGTAACTACAGCAGTGCTAGTAAGGGAGACGGCTAGAAAGGTGCTTGGTATGACATCTGGACTGAGGAAAGATGACAAGGAGACATGGTAGTGGCATGAGGAAGTACAGGAGAGTATATAGAGAAAGAGGTTGGCAAAGAAGAAGTGGGATTGTCAGAGAGATGAAGAAAGCTTACCCATTGTTTTTTGTAATAAAGTACTGTGACTGATCTTCAGTGTGTAACTTTGGTGCCTTAATTTTACTTTTGTTGTCATGCGTTTTTGGGCACCTTAGTGTACCTGAAGCCGTTTGAGTTTGTATTTTCAGATGAAGAAAGTAGACAGAAGTATAAGGAGATGAGGTGCATGGCAAAGAGAGAGGTGGCGAAGGCTACGGATAAGGCATATAAAGAGTTGTATGAAAGGGTGGACACTAAGGAGGGAGAAAAAGACCTGTACCGATTGGCTAGATAGAGGGACTGAGCTAGGAAAGATGTACAGCAGGTAAAGGTGATAAAGGATAATGAGGGAAACTTACTCACAAGTGAGGAGAGTGTGTTGAGGAGATGGAAAGTGTACTTTGAGGGGTTGATGACTGAAGAGAATGAGAGGGAGAGAAGGCTGGATGATGTGGGGAAAATGGATCATGAAGTACAATGGATTAGCATGGAGGAAGTAAGGATAGCTATGAAGAGGATGAAGAATGGAAAGGCTGTTGGTCCAGATGACATACCTGTAGAAGCATGGAGGTGTTTAGATGAAATGGCAGTGGAGTTTTTAACCAGATTGTTTAATGAAATCTTGGAAAGTGAGAGGATGCCTGAGGAATGGAGGAAAAGTGTTTTGGTACTGATATTTAAGAATAAGGGTGATGTGCAGAGCTGTAGTAACTACACAGGGATTAAATTGATCAGTCACAGCATGAAGTTATGGGAAAGAGTAGTGGAAGTTAGGTTAAGAAGGGACGTGATGATTAGTGATCAGCAGTATGGTTTCATGCCAAGAAAGAGCACTACAGATGCAATGTTTGCTCTGCATGTTTTGATGCAGAAGTACAGAGAAGGTCAGAAGGAGTTGCATTGTGTTTTTGTAGACTTAGAGAAAGCATATGACAGGGTGCCTAGAGAGGAGTTGTGGTATTGTATGAGGAAGTCAGGAGTGTCAGAGAAGTATGTAAGAGTGGTACAGGATATGTATGAGGGTAGTGTGACAGTAGTGAGGTCTGCAGTGGGAGTGACAGATGTGTTTAAGGTGGAGGTGGGGTTACATCAAGGATCAGCTCTGAGATCTTTCTTATTTGCAATGGTGTTGGACAGGTTGACAGATGAGATCAGACAGGAGTCCCAGTGGACTATGATGTTTGCAGATGACATTGTGATCTGCAGTGAGAGTAGGGAACAGGTGGAGAAGACCCTGGAGAGATGGAGATATGCTCTAGAGAGAAAAGGAATGAAGGTCAGCAGGACTAAGACAGAATATATGTGTGTGAATGAGAGGGAGGATAGAGGAATGGTGAGGATGCAAGGAGTAGAGGTGGCGAAGGTGGATGAATTTAAATACTTGGAATCAATGGTTCAGAGTAATGGTGATTGTGGAAGAGAGGTGAAGAAGAGAGTACAGGCAGGATGGAGTGGGTGGAGAAGAGTGTCAGGAGTGATTTGTGACAGACGAGTACCAGTAAGAGTGAAAGGGAGGTCTACAAGAGGGTAGTGAGACCAGCTATGTTATATGGGTTGGAGACAGTGGCACTGACAAAAAGGCAAGAGTCAGAGCTTGACGTGGCAGAGTTTAAGATGTTAAGATTTGCACTGGGTGTGACAAGGATGGACAGGATTAGGAATAAGTATATTAGAGGGTCAGCCCAGATTGGAAGGTTTGGAGACAAAGCCAAAGAGGCAAAATTATGTTGATTTGGGCATGTGCTGAGGAGGGATGCTGAGTATATTGGGAAAAAGATGCTCAGGATGAAGCTACCAGGTAACAGAAAATGAGGAAGGCCTAAGATAAGGTTTATGGATGTGGTGAGAGAGGACATGCAGGTGGTTGGTGTGACAGACCAAGATGATGATGATGACATCAGCAGTGTCTGGTGAGGAGAATATGGTAATAGCAGTGTCCCACATGCTGGTGTAAAAGTCTCTCTCTAATGTCAAGCAAGTGTACAGAGACACACACAAACACACACACACACACCCACACACACACACACACACACACACACACACACACACACACACACACACACACACACATGCCTGTTGACTGCAGTGAGAACAGACCCCCTACCTGTTTAAGTACACAGACTACAGAATTCTGTATTTAAGGCAAGCGCCACAGCTCAAGTATGACTTGGAGTGTCATAGATAACAATTTATTGACTGCAGTGAGAACAGAACCCTACCTATTTAAGTACACAGACTACAGAACGTTGTGCTACAGTACAAGTATGACTTTTACAAGGCTGCAGGACAACTTATAGTGGATGACATCAGAAGTGGATGTTGGAGAGAAGATTTTGGGAGGTCTGTATGAAATGGATGTGTAGGCATGCGCAAGTGTCAAAATACTGTCAATCCATGGGATTGGAGTGGTAACTGTAGGATATAAACTTATGCTCTTCTGGCTAGATAGACACACAGACACACACACACACACACACACACACACACACACACACACACACACACACACACACACACACACACGCACACACACACACACACACACACACACACACAGACAGTTGACTGCAATGATTACTGAACCCCTTACCTAGGTACACAGACTACAGAGCTCAGTACTTTATACAAGTACCATGGCACAAGTCTGACTTTTACAAGCCTGCAGGACAACTTATAGTGGATGACATCAGCGATGGATGTTGGAGAGAAGATGTTGGGAGGCCTGCATTGGTTCATAGGTTTATAGGTTCATAGGAGGTTACTAGGCTAATGGCCCTAGAGCCTTTACAAACCTAGCCATGTAAAACCCAAGTACCCTTATTGACCATAGTCAGATGGTCATTGTTAGCACAACAATTGTGTGATCAGCACTAACTGCCACTATCCATGAGGGAGATAGGTGCCACCACTGGGGTGAATTTATGGTACCCATCCAGGTGTCAAGGTTGTGCTTGAATATGGTCATTGAGGAGTTCTGCTTCACATGGAGTGGGAGCCTATTCCAGAGGAGTGGCAATCAATGGGAAATATATCTGTCTCCAGCATGTTCTGTTTATGTCACAGACTAGGTTGAGATCCCTGGAGCAAGTTATTCTTGTCCCATTTGATTTGTAGATGTCCAGCATTTCTATTTGGGCAGGGTCTGACACTGCTCTGTAGGTCAGGCACAGGTCATCAGTCTTTCCATGTATGTCATGTTTTGGAGGCCCTGGGTTTTCGTGATCAGAAACCTCTGTGGTCACTCCAGTTGCAGGTGTTTGGTGAGATACACACAGAAGGGTACATTGTACTCAATTAGTGGTCTGATAAGGGTCGAGTACAGCAGAGCTATGAACTCTCTGGTCTTGGATGCAATGCCCTTATTTATGAGGTGGACAATGTAGAATGCTTTTCTTACCACTATGGACACATCCTGATTGAAGTTTAGATTACTATCGTTCTGTAGTCTGTGTACTTAGATAGGCATTGACATACCACTGTAAAAACATGTCTTTTGTAATTTGTGTGTATACTTATCATGTCTAAATAACTAAATGTGTCTGTAATTTTTCTTTGTGGAGCTTTTCTCCCCAGGCCTCTGCTGAAAAGGGGCCTTTTCGGCTCAGTTAGACACCCCCGGTTAACAAATGTAAAATAAATAAATAATAAAAATATCTATCTGTGTTCCTAAGTCTGACACTACTGAGTTTGAGCTTAGAGGGGTGCTATCTATATCATACTTAGTAGAGGATACTTCTTTGCCAAAGGGGACAATGAGGCATTTTTTTTGCATTGTTTCAGTCTCTGAGTTTAACACTAATTTGTCTGTGTCTGCCCTTTCTATAATATGGTAACATTATTGGGGGACTCAATATGATTGTGCCCAGTTTACAGTCATCTGCAAACTTGGCAAGCCATAGGCCATCTACCTTTCCAACCATAGTTAGGTAGTATGTACTGTTTTCCCTCATCCAGGGCTATGGTGACATTCTCAAAGAAGTCCATTAGGTTTAATAAGCAAAATCTACCTTTGATGAAACCAAAGTGGGTCTGGTCAAGAGTTTGAAGCTCACCTTTGTCCTTGTGGATAAGGGCCATGATGATTCATTCTAGTTATGTTTATGGGTCAATAGTTCCCAGGGTCAGTTACTGGATGTGTAGGCATGTTCAACTGTGAAGATAGTTCTAGATCTGCATGTCATCAAATTGATGTGCATTGCATATCACACAACATTTGTTATTAATTTATGTAGTGTAGTTGATATATTTTTAAACAAGTACTGAGAGACCAGTGTTGCAGTGCATGGGGAGAGGCAAAACATGGCTGCATTGTAAGTATGTGACATATTGTTAGATAGGGCTTTCAGTTTATGTTTCCACGTGTAGTTTTATGGCACAAAGAGCAAATGGACAGTAAACAGCACTAATATATGCTAATAGTGACTTTGCATAGTGCAGTGGGGAGCAGCGGGGTTGTGCAACTGTTGGCAAAGTGTTTGAGCATGCGAGATACACATTTCCATTACTTTCTCTGTTTGCGTGTAGTTAAACAGTGTGCAAAAGCAGTGCTCATAGCTAAAATTCTGAGAGTTAATACTGAGGGTATGTAAATGCATTGATACATTTCTTTTTAAGCCCAGATGATACTGGGTTCGAATCCAAGTGTGTGTAATACTTTAAATAATCAGTGATAATGCAATGGCATTATTCTTTATAGTACATTCAGCAAATATTATTATGTGTATTGACGTAGTGCAGCGAGGTTAAGCAGCATTGAGCAGCATTGTAGAGCCACTCACCATTGCTTGGCCTTGGTGCACAATGTCAAACTCTGCACAAACATAGAGGTCAAAAAGTGAAGGAATCCATTGCTTTTTCTTGTACTCTTCTGTGTTGTGTATGACTCTATTTCTTGACCAGATTATAGGTATTAAAATGGGGTAGCTAGATAAGTAGTGAAATGGGAGCCAGCAGAGGGAAGAACATAGGGAAAGCAATACAAGAATGTGCAGGAGGGAGGGAGGAAATAACCATAGCTATCCATTTCTTTAGCAATGTAAACTGAAAGTATGTGCATAATATTATCTGAATTTGGACTGCCACTTCCAGAGAGAGGGGTGAGAATAACATAATCATGTTGTATAACCAATTTGACCAAATTAAATGTGTCAAGAAGACATGTGTGTGAAATGGAGAGCTATGTATGGGATGATTTTTTTGTAGGACAGGTACCCATTTTTTAGTTCAGTAAGAGAGGAATGCTGGGTAAGGGAAGTTGGTATTTGTGGGTTGAGTAAGTTGGGTAAGTGATGAAACAAATGCAAACAAACAAGACAAACTGTAAAACAAACAAGACAAACAAGAGAATACACAGGAATGGTTAGGACACAAAAGGTTGGGGGACACCATGATTGGGGGTGAGGAAGGGCACAACCCAGGCTCATGCCCATCAAACATGGAGACAGTGAGAGTCAAGTCCTTACCCACTAGACTGTCATCATTGTCCCCTTACTCAGCTGGAAGCTGGAGTGTTTGACGTCTTCTCCTCCTATGTAATAAATTGGAGAGCAGCCCCTCCATCCAGCATAGGTGTACACCGGTGGTGCAGTGCACAATCCTAGGCACCAACCCTGGTATCTCCTGGTGGGTGCTGAAATCCCCACCTCCACCACTGCACCCGGAGGGTACCACAGCACCAGCTGTCAAAGCAGTACTATCTGAAGGCACAGGTAGTGCAGGGGCAGCAGAGGCAGTGCTGTGCTGCTAGATTGACTCCCAGACATGCTGGTTATCAGTGCTGGAGCCAGTAGAGCAGTGGCAGGCCGAGCCACTGGGGCTAGCCTACCTTGCTGTGCTGTGAAGCATTTAGTGATTTGTTACAGATGGATGACATGGAGACATTTTGATGAAACATAATATAAAAAAAAGATAAGGGTTGGATTGAGAGAAAAAAGAGATACAACTAGTACCATCATATGTGACATACAATGCAGTAACATGATTATACAACTATTTTATCTGAAATGTCACAATTAAGTATACACCCTAACAACTACACTCTATAGGTACAGATTGCTGAAAGTAATCCTTGAAATATGCATATATTGCACATATGCTTGGTGCAATTGGACAGATTACAGTTAACAGTAGTGCATTTATACCACTTGTATAGAAGTTAATTGTATGCAATACTATTAAATAAATTCAGTATTGTATAGTTGTTACTCCTGGTATTTGAACTGGGTCTGTATCACTTCATTGAACTGTCACTTCAACAAGTGGCATTTCATCAAAAATGCCATTCAACAAATCCCCCTCATGTGGGGGCTGCATTCCACACACACACACACACCACTAATTTTATATATATATATATATATATATATATATATATATATATATATATATATATATATATATATATATATATACCAACTCCTAGAAAGCACTGCAGTGAAGAAAGGGCAAATTTCCTGTTCCTCACTGCATCGTGATCTCAGTATAAACAGATCAATGAATGGCATGTTTGATGTAATAGCACTGAAAATGCCATTTGATGAACTGATTTTTTCAATGACATGATAGGGACCCCCTCTGACTACAGTCTTATACTTGATTCCTAAAGTTGGTTTGTGCTACAGACTAATGCATGCATACTTGCTTTTACTGTTAGGATATGCATGCTCAATTTGCTACAAATGTATAAAAAAACAAAATCTATGTTTAGCTTTTAAAGTTACAATGATATTTCTCTTGTGCTACATACATACCACTTGCTTCCTTCAGTCTCTCCATTCAGTCAGCATGAGCCTGGTGATTAAACTCTGTTTTGGCATTAGCTGTTGAAAGAACTGGAAAGAACAGAAGAGCATTATGCATACCAGTCTTGCCTATATTAGGCTTTCTATGTATTACAAATACTCTGTTATTGTACTTACACAGCTGTGGGAATGTCAGCAGTTTGAAATTCAATCATCAAATGGTTGAGGATATACTTCTTGCACATCTGTAGATCATTAAAATGATGCCTACACTGTTCACTAGTGCATGGGGTGCCAGTATCACTGGATACAGCCTGCACCAAACTACTCCAAGCCTCAGACTTGCACTGGGAGCCAGAATAGTCCCCCTGCAGAAGCCTTTGGCTATGGCACTTTGCCAGGAGTCCAGTAAATATCCTGGACTCCTGAACATCCCACCTCTGTATGGTAAACTGGGCAGCTTTACCTCTAACTCCAGGCATGTCTAACACCCAACTAGAGCAATGGCAACTAATGATTACCCACCAATTCCTCTTATCACATTTACTGGTAGTGCGCAAACCCAAGCAACCATGTCAACTGTGTTTGCGTGATGTTAAGTGGAGAGTAGCAGTGCCAAACATTAAGTAAATAAATATTTTAAATTGAAGGTTAATATGACACTTGACCATAGTTTGAGGGGTGTTTGCTGTTGTAGCTTGGAAATATATACAAAGTAAAAATAGGAAGTTAACTGTTAGGTTAGTTACATTTGCAGAAATGCACTGGTGGCATAAATGTCATGCCATGACATATTTATTTTTGACTTAATACACTGGTAAAATAGATTTTTAAAGTCTGAGATTCAAACCTAGGCACAAGGAACAACATATTTTCTTCCACGGTGGTGATTTTCCACCTTTGCCACAGAAGAAGTATAAATACAGTAACAGTTTGAGGTCTTACACATGTATGTGTGGGACCTGACAAGGTTATTGTATATAGATCCAGTTGTGCATGTGTATTATTTAATTGTGAAGGCTATCTTAGTCCAGATACCAGAATTATACTTACAGAAATACAATAGACAAGATAACCTCAGTCATACATCTGAAAACACAATAAGGTTGTTTTATCCCCCATACATATAATTCATATCAGCTCCAGTATCTAAAGTGTTATAAGTGAGAGTGAATATAATGGAAAATGAAACAACAATAAAATGTGTGGAATATCCTGTATTAGAACCCAGGACCATGTATGGCAGCCCTACACTTACACCTGTTACCACAAGAATGTTGAAATAACAGTTGTATATTTTAAACTTCATTGTTATAAACTGTACTGTCACAACAATAAAAATAGATTGCACACCCTGTACTAGAACCAAGGACCATCCATATTCCACCCCTACATTTACACCTGCTGCACAGGACTAGTTATATGACAGTTCCATAATTTCCTACTCATTCTTAAGTTCTTTGTGTTAACTACCACATAATACTGGTTAGCATGTTTGTGTGATGCCTAACAGAATTAATTGAATGTATCCATTTTCAATTAATGACTGTCTGTGCCCTGTCTGCAGATGTTCAAAGGCTGCAGGTGTTGGGGGACCTTGATAACTGCCCCACAATGTTACTTAGTGGTGTTTTATGATTCATATCAATATTAGGAAAGCAAAAATTGCTACAATGCATCATTTTTGACCTTTACACTTTTACAGATGTCCTCTCTGCAGGTGTTCTGTCTGCTTCCTGTAAGGGTCACTAGTCCTGGTTTGCACACTGATAAATGTTGTGCAGATGAGATAAGTACAGCCAAACCTGACATTCATTTTCTCCTTTTCCTTTGTTTGCACTAAGCCAAGCATGATGCAAACAGTGCAAAATAAATAATAAAGTAATTAATTAATAAAAGGGAAAAGTAATTGAAATGAAGAAAAGCAACCTATGAAATAAACACTACAACATTTTTGTTAGTACTAACAAAATATTTTTTCATATGTCTGGATTTGAACTCTCACTCCAATAAACCTTCAGAACAGAGTAGGGGTGCCTTATCCCACTTTTCCACACAAACAGCTTTGCAGCAGGGAATTGAAATCATTCTACACACAACCATCTGCAACACCATCCACAGTATTGACAAACCATATGACAATTATTTGTAATATGATAGTTTCAGATATGGTGTACTGAGTGATCACACAACCATTTATGACTATTGCTTGCAAAAATGCAGCTCTGTCTTACCTCTCTGTGTTTGCTGTTCATTCTTGTCTTATCTGACCAGTAATCTGAGATATGCAGTGTGGAAGGCATTCTATAGCATTGTCCTTAAAATGAGTAAGAGTATTAAATGGCAATAATATACAGTTGTCAGCAAATGTAGGGGAGGTTGGATGTTAATGAACAAAACCTGTAACATTTCCAACTTTGATAACATTACTTCTATACTTTCTAACTTGACACACCCACTGGAGGTAGGGCAGTCTGCATTGCTGTTGTGTTTTCCTTCTCCCTACCAGTAATCATTCACAGTTGCAATCCATTAACAACAAACACTGAGGGAGTGCCTGCACTATGTTTACATATGCTACACAGAGTCAGATATTTGGGATTCAGCAATTCTAAGGAGCTCACACCTCATTTGCATGTTCACCATGCTCACAGTCCTGAATCTATACCATAAAAAGCAACCATGTAGCTAGGGAACCTGAAGACGAGGAGATTTATTTATGTGGAGAACACCAGACAAGCTATTACTTTGGCATATATCTGCACAGAAGAATACTGACCTTGAGAAGGTATGTATGTATAAAAAGTTGAACTGCCACAGTAGAAGGAACATTCTTTATTGCACGGGCAAAGTGAGTGCTTTCACGACCTTCCAAGTCACTTCATCAGACTTAATAAAGCATCCCATGCCTTCCTTGATATTTAAACTTTCAAAGTGACCAATCAGTCAAGACAAACAATGAAATATTTATCACAAAAAAAAACAAAAACTGACAAATGAACTCTTTAAAATGAAAGGAACACTATAAGAGCTGGCTAGATAAAATTAGTTAGTGCTATTTAATATAAATCACACTTTCAGCTAGGACAATGCCTCGCCTTCCTCAGACAAACAGCTAAACAACTGTTGAAACTTCCTTTTAAACAGTCAAGTAATTTATGACATCAATTAACGTGGATTGTTCGTTGCCTTGACAATGTGTCAACACCCCACCATAGTGCAAGATGTTAAAACCAAAACTATAAACTTTAATAATTAAATAACATTAAAAAAACATTAAAAAACAGAGAATAAAAATATTTAAACGTACAATAAAAAATACAAGTATTATTTAAAAGTAAATATATATGACATATACATGACTCTGTTTATAATAGATTAAATTTATTTTACTAGGTTTTCTTTGAATGTTATGTCTTTAATAAATCTGTTCGTACGCAAACACTACATTGGATGTACCTAACCTCAAACTTCATCTTATATTGTGAAAAAATATATTGTAAAAGGTTAAATTTATGCCATAAAAAATACCTTATTATAAATATTTGATAATAACATTATCTGTCTACAGCCAAAAGCCTCAAAAGGCACTTAATAGAAATGTTGTCATTAATGCCTGGGAACTTATGTGCCCTTGTTCTAATCTGCCATTTCAGTTCATCTAATTCCAACATGATTTGCCAGGGTCCCCCACGACTATTATCAACTCTCTGTTGCAACACTACAAATTTAAAAGCATGACTTGGAAATTCAGAACAATGTTTTGCCAGTGCATTATAGATAATAGTCAAGGGGGACCCTGGCACATCATGTTGGAATTAGATTAACTGAAATGGCAGATTAGAACAAGGGTACATAAGTTCCTAGGCATTAATGACAACATTTCTATTAAGTGCCTTTTGAGGCTTTTGGCTGTAGACAGATAATGTTATTATCAAATATTTATAATAAGGTATTTTTTATGGCATAAATTTAACCTTTTACAATATATTTTTTCACAATATAAGATGAAGTTTGAGGTTAGGTATATCCAATGTAGTGTTTGCGTACTAACAGATTTATTAAAGAAATAACATTCAAAGAGAACCTAGTAAAATAAATTTAATCTATTATAAACAGAGTCATGTATATGTCATATATATTTACTTTTAAATAATACTTGTATTTTTATTGTACATTTAAATATTTTTATTCTCTGTTTTTTAATGTTTTTTAATGTTATTTAATTATTAAAGTTTATATTTTTGGTTTTTAACATCTTGCACTATGGTGGGGTGTTGACACGTTGTCAAGGCAACAAACAACCCACGTTAATTGATGTCATAATTTACTTGACTGTTTAAAAGGAAGTTTCAACAGTTGTTTAGCTGTTTGTCTGAGGAAGGTGAGGCATTGTCCTAGCTGAAAGTGTGATTTATACTAAATAGCACTAACTAATTTTATCTAGCCAGCTCTTATAGTGTTCCTTTCGTTTTAATGAAATATTTATATCAGACTCAATTAATTTAAAAATAGTAGAAAAAAACATAAATAGACATAAAACTGTTAAAAACAGTATGCAAGTTCAAATGTGAATGCCTAAAGAACCATGTAGAAGGGGATTAGTGCTTTAAGGCTCTTGCCTTTAAAAAATGTTTTATAGGCATTCACATTTGAACTTGCATACTTTTTTAACATATAGTATATATCTCAAGGAAGGCATGGGATGTTTTATTAAGTCTGATGAAGTGACTTGGAACGTCATGAAAATGCTCACTTTGTCCTTGCAATAAATTTTTTTTTTCTATTGTGGTAGTTCAACTTTTTATACATACTATTGGCTCTGAGGTGAAGACCAAGCTGTTCATCTGGTACTTGTGTTTTTGTCTTTCTCTTGAGAATGTATGCTTGTATTTTTCAGCTATATACTGCATATGCTGAAATGTCACTAAGAAAAATCTGTGTAATATTATTTATATATTAATCAGCAAAGTTTACAAGTATACTGATGGCATGGGCATGTTTGTCAGGGAATTTCACAGGTATACATAACTGGCAATAGCTTAAAATGGAATGTTCTATGTTAATTCTGTAGATATGTTCTAAAGGACAGTTCATTTGATAGCACTTTTAACATTTCACTAATTGTTTGTTAGCAAGAGGTGTCATTTGCCTGTTCTTTTGGGGGTAGGGGAGCAAAGCTGCATTTCTGTTTTGGCACAAACAAGGATATGTTGCTATTGTTACTCCTCTTGCATCCAGTCTTGCTTTGTGTGTGAGTGTAATATGTTACAACCACACAAGTTCTTGTTGTTCATATTTTAGATATCTTGACTGTTTTATGTTTCTTCTGTGCGTAATAGTGAAATGTTACCTTTTCTGTTTTATCTGGAAACAGGAATTTTTTAGTTATGTGATAATTATGTGCATTATCCTTCTGTTGTGTTTTAGTTCACCTAGAACTATGGCATCCAGGTGTCTCAATCCCCAAAACCCCCTCTTCAGTATCCCTGAGAATCAGATCATTGAGGAAGCTTTTAGGCAACATGGTACATTTCTGCTTTAGAGGAGATGTGGAGATATATCAGGCAGAATGCAAATTTAGCAGCAGATAGTTGCTGATGTGATTACAGTAGGCAGCCACGGCAGGATACATGATCAGGTGTGCCATAGGGCCACTGACATGCATTCACCTGCACATAGGATAGCAGCTGGCCCATGATCAGATGGGTACCAGGGGGTCTGCTACACAGCCACAATTAACAGCAAATGAAGAGCTCCTGTCCACTGTTAGGAATCCAGACAGCTCCATGGAAAGTGCAGAACAGCATATCATTGACATTGGTTCTACTGTTTCATGGACAGCAAGTATGTCCCAGGAGGAGCTTCCACCAGGAGGAGCTTCCAGGTAGGCCTATGTATCTCAATTGTTAAATACTCTTGTATAGTAAAATATTTACAGCAGTACATTAGTTCTGTTTAACAATAAATTAGTTTGGAGAGATTGTAGTTTGCTACAGTTAACAACACAGTCTGGTTGATTACACATGGGCTTGGGTTGGACTTGTTCTCCAAGTTCTTGTTGAAAGTATAGTTAATGGACATATAAAGGGCAAAATGTTTTACCCCCTGCATTACTCTTAATTATGATGATGTTGTCCTTAACTTTTGCCTAACTTCTTACCGGATCATCGTCCATGGGAAGCATAGCATCACCTGCACATGATAAGCCAAATAGCTTTTTGTCGGTGGTGATGAGCATTTCAAAGGAATATATAACTTTTATCTATATGTGTGATGTGGGTGTCAGGACTGTTGTGTGTATTGCTTTACTGTCTGTAGTAGTGGCATCTGTTAGTTTGTTAGCATACATTTGACTATAGTAGTGTAGCTATTAATTTATTTCATATGTTTGTTGCTTATTATCACAGGTGATCCTGACAGTGGATGTGTAGGACTCTTACCACCTGATGTCAGAGTATCGGCAGACTCTGATGATGATGGTGGCCAAACAGAGACACAGTCAGGGGTGCAGAAGTTGAATCTGACACTGAGGCTGACATTCAGCTATCCCCTGTAATCCCATCGGACATAGCCAGTAGGCCTACGCCAACCAATTCCAGTGAGCCCTCAGATATTGGACAGGTGGAGGGTGAGATACTCGATCAGGGAAGTATGGTTACTGCAACTTCAGTGTGTGTTGACTCTGCCCATAGCCAAAGTGTGGGTGAGGTGCCATGCAGGAGGGTTGTTAGGGGTGCTCGGAGGAGGCCTGCTGTCCATCCTCCACCTGATCCAGGTGTGTCTTCCGGTGCCACTCAATGTATGTTTAGGGTCATCATGGAGGCACAGGCACATTCCTATAGGTCCTCCAGAGAAATGCTTAGGGCTTTTCATATGGCACAGGCTGTCATGTGTGTCTGGCTCCATCGTGTTGCCGATTCAATGGCTCAGATGAATGACATGTTGGAACAGGCAGTGTCTGTGAAGGAACATCTGCTGGGAGGGGGATGGCATCCTTACAGGTGTAGGTCAGCCACATCATCTGCTGTTAGCCGATGTGGCCATGCCCGATCACGCTCCCATACTTGCACTTCTTCCACTGTTCCATCAGTGGTTGCGGTGTCCACACCCAGACATGGCAGACCATGGGGTCATGGTCCTGGGTGTCCTCGTGAGGGAGCTTGTCCAGCAGATACCAGTCATTTTCAGGTAGCAGCAGTTCATCTGATAGTGGGTGTGGACATGCTAGTGCAACTCCTGGCAGAGCCGATTTCAAGGTTGGGTACAACAACAATGAACTGCCACCTCTACCATGCACAGCTCACAACTGTCCAGCATACCAAGATGTAGAGCTAGCACAGAGCTTGGCTGTGTTCATGCAGACACTCACATGTGAATTTAATCTGGAGAACCCATACAGACACACACACACACACACACACACACACACACACACACACACACACACACACACACACAAACACACACACACACAAAACAGTTACGTGGTACAGCAGTAAAGCTTAAAGCACATTTTGCCTCAGTGGCCATTTGTTACTTTATCCAAATGTCTGTCTGCTTCTCTTTCTTACTCACACACACTCACCAAACTTTTGTGTCAGCCTAGGCTTACACACACAACACTCTGTGCAAGTGATGATAACTGCGCCATATCCCTGCTTTCTATCTTTTGGATTCAGGGATACATAACTTTTGTGTCTGATGCTCAGGGTGCATAGCTGACTTAGTGCTTAGTGTATCTACATTTGTGATCTTGATTTGGTAATTGTAGCTTTGACTTATATTGGTCTCAGAAAGTTAGACAGTTGATAGAATCAGACATTTTTTACATCACTATTGTTAATGATCTTGTGAGGGTTGTGAAGTTTGAAAATGAAATGTGTCTCACTACTTTCTAACTTCTCTCTTTAATGATTTTGCAGTACAAAGGTATGATGCTAAACTGAGGAGATTTGGTGACAATCAGTACTTGTGAGCGGTATGACTTTATGAATGTTTGATGCCTGAGGCCTACTACTTGATATTGAACACATATAAGTCACATAAGTCTCTGCTGTAAAATGTCTGAGGCCTACTACTTGATAATGAACACATATAAGTCACATACGTCTCTGCTGTAAAATGTTAAAGTAATTTCTGTACAAAACACCCACCGTTTACTTGATTAAATTACCAAGTAACAGCATGCAAGGATATGTCATTCATTCATATTATTACACAATACACTCCAGGTTCAACACTTACCTTCTAAATTCAGCAGTTGCTACAGTTTTAGCTCAGTGCTGACTGTGTCTGATGCTAGGAGTACATAGCAATTACATAGATAGGTAAAGGTTGTGAGCATTGCCTGGCATCAGTGTTACTATATGTATGTGCATAGGAGGAAGGTTTTAGACCCTTAGGTGGTAAGTAAGTGTGCTATGCATTGCCTGTTAGCCAATGTGAGGACATATTGAGCATGCCTATGTCTGCCTACATCCACAGCAGCTGCTGGGTCTGCCTTGGACACCTCACCTACATGTGGCTGTGGTGGCCTTGCCATTGGTGGTGGGATGTGTGCCCCTTTCCCTTGATCCTGCTGAAGCTGTTTTCTCAGAATGATGTTGTGTAGCATGGCACATACAGTGAATATTACTTCTTTCCATGGCTGTATTCAGATAGCTTTTGGAATTCACAGGGAAAACCAGCACTGAGTCTACAGGGTTGCTTTATAGTTTGTTGAATAGCTCCTCCATCTTGGATTGGTTAAATAGCATGCAGTTCAGCTGCTTACATTGTAATTAGCATGCCACAGTGTTTACCTTGTTTGTTTACACTGTGTAGAGCCTTTTACTGAATCTAAAACAGTGTGCTACCATGTGCAAGCCAGTGTAAATGGATCATGTCGGCTTAATTGAATGTGGCTGATATGTCATTCTCACATGCTTTTTGTAATGCTTTAATAATAAGATGACTAGCATGTAAAAATGTTCTTGGTTTCTTGAAGGAGCTACTTTGTACTTCATTAGATAGAAACAGCAATTTCAAATTTCATTGTCTGGAAAAGTCTAATATTCAAATAATTATATAAATATCCACCATTGGCAGGTGTAAAAAGTAATCTTTTATTTAACAAACTCAGTTCATCTTGAGTAAGTTGACATGTAGAGATGATATATACAATGTTTCTGTCTACCTTTTTTAAGTCTGGGATCTGCTGCCCACCTGCCAACCATGATAGTCTATGGATTTGCCCTTCCTCTTCTGCCTTTTTTTTGTTTTGATCTGTTTCATTGTGGCATGGGTAGGGGGGCTGATGTTAAAAAAAAAAAAAAAAAACTTGAACATTGTCCGTCTATCAAGTCAAGAGCTGCTATGTCATTTTCAACAATACAAGGCAGTATAGTTATGTGACACAATATTAGTTGATTTAGTTGATCTACTTATGTCTCATTACAGGGTGTTAAAACTGCACCTAGTATGCATTGAACTAGGCCAAGTAAAAACATTCCCTAGGGAAAAATCACATTAATCTGCGGCTAATTTCTTTTTCTTAGTAGCAGATGCTTCTCAAAAATAAAAAGGCAATCAATAATCTCATCATAAATCATTATATTTGTTTAATCAAGCCTTAAGTTATTATCAACATACAGTTAATATTCCTCAGTAAATCACTTGCAATGCAAATGAAGAATGTATTCATCAGAGAGTGAGTCTGTGTGTGTATGTGTGTGAGTGCGTGTGCATGTGTGTGTGTGTGTGTGTGTGTGTGTGTGTGTGTGTGTATGTGTGCGTGTGTGCGTGTGTGCGTGTGTGTGTGTGTGTGAGTGTATAAGAACTGATACCTATATGGTATATGAACGTGTTTTGTATACTAAAATAAAAATGCTACATTTTCTTCACATTTAACTTAAGACTATTGTCCTTGTTCCAGCTGTTAACATGGTTTAACCCATGTTGCTGCAATTTTGAGTCAATGCAAGACGGAATAATGACACCAAGTTTACAGTTGTTTGCAAACTTCGATAGCCATGGGGTAGGAGTGTTGCCCTGAAGGTCTGAGAAACAGATACTAAATAGGAGAGAGTCCTACACTAAGTCGTATGCTACACATAGATAACCTTTTTGCTTTTAGAAGTAACTCCTGTGACTCTAACCTCTGAATTCTATCAGACAACCAGTTAGCTATCCACTACACAGCATAAGGATTTATAGTCAGATTTACAAGCCTGTCAATAATACCTGCCAGTGTAATAGTGTCAAAGGCCTTGGTCAGGAGCAGATATGCTATATATATACTTTACAACCACTATCCATAATTTCAGTGATATTTTC
The DNA here is from genome assembly GCF_019279795.1 of Protopterus annectens. Lineage (NCBI taxonomy): Eukaryota > Metazoa > Chordata > Ceratodontiformes > Protopteridae > Protopterus > Protopterus annectens. Next base: position 506,799,491 of record NC_056725.1, on the reverse strand, counting down.
AAAGAAATTAATGAGGTTAAGAGACAGGACCTTCCTTTGACAAACCCAAATAGATGAGGGCCAGGATTTTTCAATATCCAGATTGATGAAGTCTGAGATAATACATTCCATAGCTTTCCATATGATGCTAGTGAGACTACAGATGTGTTTGTAGTTACCATTGACCTTGGTTGGGCCACTGTTGTACAATGGCTGTTTTCCAGGCTTCAGGACTGTAACCAGTACAGAGGCTTACATTATATAGACCATGTGTGGTACAGATAATCAGACAACCTGGCATGTTATTTGGGCTCATGGATGAGGTGTTTTAGCTTTTGAGAAGGCTGAGAGGGCTTCTTTTATAGCAATTAAGGGGGGTGGCTGATCCTGTAGAATATCTGGAATATGTATAACTGTGGGAGAGTAAACATTTGCACTAAATTTGTCAGCTACAATATTAGCTATTTCCTTTGTGTCAAACAGGGCAGTATTATTGAAGACTAGTTCTGAATGTTGTTGTTTGTTAACTTCTAGACATAGCTGTAGAAATATTTTTAGTTATGTTAGGTTTGCGGTGGGTATAAGTTCATACTCATCTCTAAGCTTCCTAATGGCTGCTTTAAGCTTTTTACTAGTTTGTTTCGGCATGCTCTTAAGGTAGGTAAACTAAACCCTATTATAAGCATTAAATCATTTCTTTCTCTAGTAATACAATCCATTTATATGAATATTATACCATAGGGAGTTATTTTTAAGTTTCCCATTATATTTACTGCAGACAGGTTCTGCCTTATCAATTCCGCTATGTACATATAAGTAGAAGGCTGAGGCATAGACAGCAGCATTACCAATGTGATCCTTTGAAGGAGGATTACAGTGGAATTTATTTAGGTCATCAAGTAATTAAGGATAGTTTGCTTTTGAGAAGTCCCCAAACACAGATGTATATGTTGAGGAATTACAACCAGTGTTAAAGGAAAAGGTCATTGATTTATGGTGGGATTTAATAAGGGAGGATGATAAATATGGAGGAGTGCAAGAAGTGGCCATGTTTATGAGGAAAAGATCAAGGGTAATGGACCTTGGGTAGGATGGTTAACTATTTGTGCAAGAGACTTAGAATTTATAATATCACGGAAGCATTGGGCACTCTGATCAGTGTCAGTGTAGGTCACCTAGTTTATAGATGGATAGCTAAAGTCCCCCAGTCAGAAAGTGCTGGGTTTCATGGTGATTTCAGCTAAGGTATTAAGTAGCTATCATGCTCATATTGGGGCGTAGGGGGGGCTCTGTAGCTATATATTGCTAATTAACCTTTTTTAGGACAATTGGGACATCTAGGAGTAATATCCCATTTCTTCCTGTCCTACACTCCCTTTTTCCTTGATATTAAATGTGACAGTTTTCTTTGAATCAGAATGAAACAGATATATAACAATCAAAGCAGTTATACATAGGATACAAAAATGTAATTATCTTGCCCTGTGTTTACAGCACTGATATTTCAAGGCCTGGTAGCTAGAGCCAAAAAAGAGTAATTAGACAATTGAGATAACTGGGACGTTCAAGATGGCCACTGTTCTGGGAGCACTGCTAACACCTAGCTCTCTGAAGTACCCTGAATTAAAATAAACCCAGAAGGCATCACAGAATAAAAAAATGCAGAAATAAGACTGAACATCTATTCCAGATAACAAACAGAAATCAAAGGAAGAGAAAATACCAGATTCTCAGTACTAGCATCACCAGATAAAGATACAACTCCAAAAAGACCAAGGACAAATAAACAATCAGACAATACTAAATCTACAGGCAAAACCAAAGCAGACCAGCCAGCTAACATGGAAGACATTAAAACTGCTTTATTACCTATTCAGCAAGCAATACAGGAGCTATCTTTACAATTTCAAACATTTTGTGATTCATTTGACCAAATATTAACTAGAATGGAAAAATCTGAGGCAAAAATACTAGAAAATTAAATAAAAATAGACTCTATTTCTCAAAGAACTGATTCCCACGACAAAGATCTGCAAAGTCTACAAACAAAAATAACAGACCTTGAGGCAAGGCCACAAAGAAACAATATTATCATCAGAGGAATCCCTGAAACTGTGCCACATAATAATTTAATACCAACCATCAAACTCATAAAATCCCTGCTGGATGACCCAGAAGAAACACAGCAAGTGATAATAAAGGGAGCCCACAGAGCTCTAAGAGAAACACAATCATCACTGAGACCAAGACCTGTTTATATTAAAATATTAAACTACCAAGATGTAAATAAAATTCTATTTGAAGCCAAGAAGAAATGTACACTCATCTGGAATAATAATAAGACTTCATTTGCTCAGGACCTTCCCATCCAGATAAGGCAAGCAAGGTAACTTCTGTCACCATAATGCAGGTTTCTGATAGAAAAGAAAATCAAATTCTAGGTGAAATATCAAAATCAACTAATTTTCAATGTTAAAGATGTTAAATACATGGTTGCTAACCCCAAAGAGGCAATAGAGACATTCCTATCTGCTTTCCAGCAGATTCCACTATAAAACAACAAATAAGTTGCAGGCGTCCCTCGAGTGAAAAACGGACTGAATCATGACCATTTTGTATGGGATTCAACCCTGATAGCTTCCCCTTACTGGCTAGGCCATTAAATCAATGAATGGAGCCATGAGGAGCACAGGAAAGGGAAAAGAAAAAATGGGTAGGAACCAAAATTTAACTGCCATTTCCAATGCCCGATTTATAGGAAAGAACCACATCCCGAGACTCTGGTATGCATAATCATTCCTCCTTCAACCTCAAGGGCTCCACTACAAAGTAAAAATGGCCTGGAATGAAAATTAAGCAAGCTTAAGAAGTTAATCTTGCCATAGACACCCATAAATCGACCTAAACAAGGTGATAAGGTAAACCAGTCTGACAGATGATCAGAAACCTGCAAAGCTAGAATCTAAAGAATAAGGTATGATTTTACCAAACAACCAATGTTGTTGTTTTTCTTTTGGCTTTTCCCGGTTAGGGGTCACCACAGCAGAACTCTGGTCTGCTAATGATTGGCAGTCGATTTTTATGGTGCCGAGGTGCCAGCCTGACGTCCAACCTTCAACGAAGGCACGCCCATTCACGCATGTCTTTCGAATGCCACTCGACCATGGGGAGGACATGTAGACTCCACACAGAAGGCGCTCCAGCCAAGAATCAAATGGGAGAACCTCTTGCTGTGAGGCAACAATGCTACCACTGCACCACCGCGGCTTTTTTACCAAACAACCAATAAGACTGTGAATCTCTTAATAAGACTTATCATAAACAATCCAGACTTTATTACCACATGAGAGACTGTCAGAACCAGCCTATTTTAAGGTTGTATGACAGAAATAATGATGTTTGACTTGAATAAAGATGAATAAAGATAAATAAATTGTAAATGCATTTTAGAAAAGGAAAATACAAGAACACACAAATATAAACTATCTGACTGCAGAAAGCATAAACATAACCTAAATATGTAGGCTTTGGCAGAATATACCTGGCTAAGCCTGAAAACATTTTTCTTTTTCCTCTCTCTTCCCCTTATTTTCCTACTTCTGATTATAGATGCCAATAACTTTTTTCCCCTGGAATCTGCTATAGATTGACACAGAAGTCTGTATACGTACCGAAGTAGGGGAGACAAACTGTTTAAAGGAGAGGGGAAGGTAAGAGAAGAATAAGGGAAAGAAAAATGTAAACAAGACAAGTCTGCCTTAAAATCTGTGCTACATTGTTATATATCTTGTTATAACTAACTGAGGATTTGAATACAAACATGTTATTTAAGAATGCATTATTAGAAGGAATAAGCTGCATGCTAAAAAGCTATAAGTTCTGTGCTGTAACCATCATATTCTAATTGTATAATAGTTTTAAGGAAGAGACTAGGGATATTTCACAGCAGTGTTTTTTAGGGAACTAGTTTGTTAAGCTTTGTCCATATTGTATATAGTAACTTAAGGGGGCTAACATGCTTTCAACCTCCACACAAACAGAAAACACAACCAAAGACCAGAGGGAAAATAAAAGTGTACATTAAATTCTCACTTTATTCCCCCGATTATTCCTGGTACAGGGATACATTGGGTAGGCACAGGGTAGGGATGGGAATAGTTGGATGCTTTCCAAAAACACATATCAACATCACATGCAAAGACCATAAAACCAAACTAACACACAAGTCATGTAGAACAAACATACTTAACAAATAAATGTGCGAAATAGAGGCATGGAATGTTAAAGAACTCCAAAATAAAGAAAAAAGAAAATTATTTCTACATCTTACCCTGAATACTAAAGCCAATCATTACTACAAGAAACACACTTGACTACAGAACAATGGACAGAAATTGGGGAAAAAATGGATAAGACAAATTATAACAACAGGGGATAAAACAAACAGTGCAGGGGTTGCCATAATAATTAAAAATCAATTCCAAGACAAGATACTTGAGACTAAGGTGGACAAAGAGGGAAGATGGTGTTACATAACATTTACCAACCCAGGAATACCAAAACCCATAATGGTGCTTAATCTATATGCACCATGGCACCATGTAGTAAACAACATCACTTTTTTAGTCACTCTACCCAATTCTAAACCAACTTAAAGATCACTGCCTAATAACTGGAGGTGACTGGAACACATATCAAAACCCAGAAAAAGACAAATCTAACCCAATTAAAATGCATAATAAACAAGCCGCAATAGCTCTAAATGAACGTAAACAAGACTTTAAACTATATGACCCTTTTAAATATGGGAATAATGAGAATAAATCTGGGAAATTCACATTATTCTCGCAGTGCCACAAAATGTGGTCAAGAATAGACTTCTTTTTAATCTCAGACATACTCATTAACATGGATCCAACAACAGTTATACACACTAGATTTTTCTCGGATCATTCCAAAGTCACATTGTTTATCATCTGGGACAAAAAATTGTACTTAGCTAATAGAGGTCATAACTGGTCATTGAATCCTAACCTGCTCATAAAAACAGATGCACTAAAAGAAGTTGAAGACATATTAAAGACAACCCTTGCAAATATCTCCAGATCCCAAGTATCAATAGACATAGAATGGGCTGCAGCCAAATCACAAATCAGAGGAATATTTATCAAAAAAAGCAGCATATTATAAAAAATACAACTAAAAGAGGAGTATACATTGAAAGGGAAAATAGATCAACTGGAAATAGAACTACTAAATATCCCTAATAGCCAAAATGAAGTTGATCTCCTAAAACTGCAAAGAGACCTCTGTTTGTTAGAAACCAGAAATCTGTCATTTCGTGAGGTAAGAATATTAGCTAATTATGCAGAGGAAGCCCAAATACCATCCACAGCCTTGGCCAGAATTATCTCTCAACATAAAACCACCTCAAATATATCAGAAATAAATTACAAGGACAAAAACTACACAAGAAATGAAGAAATTATCAAAGTATTCAAACAAATATATTCTAAAATCTATGGAGAACAAACATTACAAACCTCTAAGGAAGATAAGAGAGCGTTTTCTTCAAATACTAAAATTCCCTAAACTAGATTTAGATCAAAAGAAACTAGTAAAAAGTAAGTCTTTCAGCTTTTCCCGGTTAGGGGTCGCCACAATGGAACTCTGGTTTGCTAATGATTGGCAGTGGATTTTTATGGTGCCGAGTTGCCAGCCCGACCCCCAACCTTCAAGGAAGGTGTACCCGGTTACGCACACACCTACCTGCATGTCTTTGTACGTCACTCAACCATGGGGAGGACAATGGAACCTATTTCCATCAGTGAGATAAGCACAACAATTAAACATTTAAAGTCACATAAGACCCCAGGACCGGATGAACTTACATCACAATTTTATACAACTTTCACCCCCCCTAATTGCTAAACTACTATACTATGTGCTGAACTATATAATAAATAGCAATATAAATGATATTCATTTCAATGCCTCCAAAACTATTTTTATACTAAAAGAACATGCAGATCCCAAAAACCCAGATAGTCATAGACCCAGCTCCCTAGTAAATATAGATACAAAGATCCTGACCTCAATACTCGCAAATAGATTAAAAAAAAACTGGTAGAGAAAATAATTTCTCCAGGGCAATCTGGGATCACACCACAAAGACAGACCAGCGACAACACTCTAACACTGGATGCATTAATATCTTGGGCAAATCAGAGGAATATTAATATCTATACAATTGGTAGTAGATGCCCACAAGGCATTTGACAGGGTCAACCTAGAATTTTACTTTAAACATTACCTTATTTTGACATACCTATCAATTTCATTCAGATCATCCCAATTCTCTATAGCAATCCATACACATCCCTATATATAATAAAACATGATCAAATAGAATTATGATAAAAAATGGAACAAGACAAGGATGTCCGTTATTGCCCTTTCTATTCAATCTATAACTAGAACCCCTGTTTCTTTATATTAAACAAACACATACCATAACCCAAAACAAAAACACCCAAAAACAGGGTTTAATACCATAAAAATAAAAATGCAAACAGCCACTGAAGACGACCACGAGTAGTACGGTGAACCAAACAATTTTGACTTTAATGACAGAAATGACTTAGCGCTTTCACCAGTATAATGCTGGCTTCCTCAGAGTCATTTTACATTCACAATTAAAACACCTTTATAGCAGATACCCCATGATAATAGGCTGACATCACAGTGCAACAACCAATGAACATCCTAATGTAATTTTTAAATTTTTAAATAATCCTAATACTGACTTAGGCAATAAAATGATATTCACTATCTATCTAAAATTCTTAAAAAACACACACTAAATGATAAAGTAAAAAAATATATACACAATATTGACTATTACTAAATATCTAAATCTGATTTGATTTAAATTTCAAAATAGGTTTCAAAGACACATAATCATTGAGACCCAGATGTCTCAAAGCATTTAATCTAAGTTGCCATTCTGCTTCCAAAACAGCAACTTTATTGGCCACATCCCCTCTCCCAAATACAGAGACACGATCCACAACAAAAAACAAAAACTTGTTAAAATTAGAGCATGTGGTGGTGTGTAAATAAAGTGCATTATGCATATCGTTCTTCCTAATAGATCTAACATGCTCTGATATTCTATCCCTTAATCTTCAGGTAGTCATACCCACATAAAATGCATCACATGACATACAAGAGGCTACATATACTAAATTTTTACTATTACAATTACAATGCCCGGGACATGCAATAGTGTATTTGTAGTCAAAAACACAAAGGTAGGCACCTTTGCCAATAAACCTACACCATTTGCACGCCCCACATTTACTCATACATGATTTGTTGTAAGGCCTAACTTCTTTTTCCAAAATAGACTTTAAGTTCTCCCCCCTACTAAAGACAATCACTGGTTCAACACCTACAATTCCCTTGATTTCATCACTTAAAAATGCCTCCACATATTTCTCAAACTATCACACAATTCAGATGCCCTGTTATTATACTTTAAAACAAAAAATGTTCCAGTTTTCTTATTATTGTTATTATTGCTACCAGTGTAACCTGGTTGAACTTTAATGTTCAAAATTGGCATAAAATCTGAAGCTTTTCGTGAACTAACAACTCTGTTTAATTGTGCAGGTATTGATATGTTAGACATTATCATTCGTAATAATGACATGAAGTTGTCTCAAATGCAAGATGAGATTAGTAAACTAAACATGAGTATTACTAGCGATCTTTTGTATTTTCAGTATCAAACAAGTTTTGATAAAACGCTGAGAAACATTGAGGCATTTATCAATAAAAACATGATTACTAAGCAAAAGAAATTATTTAGAGATACAAATGACTATAAAAACAATTGCGCTTATCCACCTGGATCTAAATCTACAGTGGTTGTTTCGGGGGAAAGACTTAATGACTCTGACTTTACGAATGACTATGTTGAGCAAAACAATGTTTTTTTAGAGCAGCAGAATGGACCACGGAGGTCAGAGAGACTTATGAACAGAGGACAAATGGGAAGGAATGCACAGTTTGTGTATCCCCAGGGGGGAGAGGGAATCGAAGGGGTCGCTCCTAACCTGTGATGATGCAAGTGTGGTTAATGTTTTATGTTATAAAAATTTGAATTGTATGGGTGAATGTGATGAGTTTGTGGATAGACATGTGTTATTTGATGTTATTAGTGAGTTTTTTTCTATTGATGTAGTGGCAAACAATGAGGTTTTGACTGCACATATTCATAATGACATTGACACAGTTGATTTGTTTGATGGTCAATTTGTTATGAAACAAGATGTTGCTAGTGAGTCTTTCTCTTTTGATTTAACGACAAACAATGATGTTTTGACTGCACATATTCATGATGACATTGATACAGTTGATTTGTTTGATAGTCATTCTGTTATGAGGCACGAGATCTTGGAAAAACATGTTTTTTATTTACAATTATACTGATATTAAGATTTGTGATACACATTTTGATTTGTTTAGTAAGGGTATTAATTTTGTACCTAACTTTAGATTGGATATTGCTCAGGTGCTTATTAATTTGAAACTTTTCATGAGACAGTTAAATTTACAGATTTTTTTCTCTTCCAACAAACAAAAAGATGGGGCAATTGATATTGAAGCTACACATGATTTGAAAAGAAAGAGTACGTTTATTCCGCCCCCTAATGCTGAAGTTACTTTACTAGAAAAATTGGTTGAGTGTGATTTTAGAAGGATTTTTTCACAGAAAATTCAGGTAAAGGATAATCTTTCAGATAATGAGAGACTCATCTTGAGAAATTTTAGGGCCTCCAACCAATACAGGTGTATGAAACCTGACAAAGGTGGAGGTATGGTAATAATGACTAAAATTGACTATATTTCTAAGATGACTGAAATTTTGAATGATGAGTCAACGTATACGAGGGTATCTATAAATGAAGTCAATAGGGTATACGCCAAAATTGATTTGTTTTTGCATGATGTGTTGTACCAAGGAGTTATAAATGAAATTGAGTTTAACTACCTCACAGTAAAATTTCCCCAAAGTTCACAAAGGCACTGATCAATTGCCTTTTAGACCAATTGTTGCGGCTAGGTGTTCAAAGACAGAACCACTTGCGGCGTTCATAGATGTTTTATCTAAGCCAGCTGTAAGTGAAGCAACACACATTTTGAGGGATTCATGGCGTTGTTTAGAGAGACTGAGTGAAGTGAAAATTAACAAATCTTGTTTTGGCTTTTTAACAATTGACGTGGTCAACTTATTTTCTGTTATTCCGCTCCAGGTAGGTTTAGAAATGTTTTATGACAGTCTCCACGCTAGTGTATTTGTGGATAAAAATCGGATTAATTTACTTCAAGACCTTATGGAAGTGGTTTTAAAAAACAATTTTATTTTGTTTGAAGGCGAGGTGTTTCAGCAGCTTTCTGGGGTGGCAATGGAGGCAAAATGTACCCCGGATTTTGCTAACCTAGTGTTGTTGGCATGGGAAAGGCTGTTTGTCTTTCCCTCTAGGTTTAATGACAACATTATGTTGTATAATAGGTTTTTGGATGACCTTTTAATTTCATGGAAAGGTGAAGAAAAAACGGAGGTAGATTTTGTTGACTACTTGAACAGTACCACCAATTTTCTCAAGTTTACATATGAGTGGAATGATGAAGTTATTCATTTTTTGGATTTAACCATTAATAAAACTAATGTAGGTTTTTCGAGTACTATATATATAGAAAGGAGAGTTATTCTAACTCGCTCTTGCATTTTGGAAGTTGCCACCCCTTTCACCCGAGAAAAGGTGTAGTGAAGGGGCAGATGGTTCGAACATCTAGGTTAGTTAGTGATGATGACATGTTTAGGAAGGAGATTTTTAAGTTGATTGGGATGTTCCTGGAATGAGGATACCCTTTAAAGCTTTTACTTAAAATTAAAAAAGAAGTGATGAGGAAAAGGGGAACAGATTTTATGCCAATTTTGAACATTAAAGTTCAACCAGGTTACACTGGTAGCAATAATAACAATAATAAGAAAACTGGAACATTTTTTGGTTTAAAGTATAATAACAGGGCATCCGAATTGTGTGATAGTTTGAGAAATATGTGGAGGCATTTTTTAAGTGATGAAACCAAGGGAATTGTAGGTGTTGAACTAGTGATTGTCTTTAGTAGGGGGGAGAACTTAAAGTCTATTTTGGAAAAAGAAGTTAGGCCTTACAACAAATCATGTATGAGTAAATGTGGGGCATGCAAATGGTGTAGGTTTATTGGCAAAGGTGCCTACCTTTGTGTTTTCGACTACAAATACACTATTGCATGTCCTGGGCATTGTAATTGTAATAGTACAAATTTAGTATATGTAGCCTCTTGTATGTCATGTGATGCATTTTATGTGGGTATGACTACCTGAAGATTAAGGGATAGAATATCAGAGCATGTTAGATCTATTAGGAAGAACAATATGCATAATGCACTTTATTTACACACCACCACATGCTCTAATTTTAACAAGTTTTTGTTTTTTGTTGTGGATCGTGTCTCTGTATTTGGGAGAGGGGATGTGGCCAATAAAGTTGCTGTTTTGGAAGCAGAATGGCAACTTAGATTAAATGCTTTGAGACATCCATGTCTCAATGATTATGTGTCTTTGAAACCTATTTTGAAATTTAAATCAAATCAGATTCAGATATTTAGTAATAGTCAATATTGTGTATATATTTTTTACTATATAATTTAGTGTGTGTGTTTTAATATCATTTTATTGCCTAAGTCAGTATTAGGATTATTTAAAAATTTAAAAATTTTAAAATTTAAAAATTACATTAGGATGTTCATTGGTTGTTGCACTGTGATGTCAGCCTATTATCATGGGGTATCTGCTATAAAGGTGTTTTAATTGTGAATGTAAAATGACTCTGAGGAAGCCAGCATTATACTGGTGAAAGTGCTAAGTCATTTCTGTCATTAAAGTCAACATTGTTTGGTTCACCGTACTACTCATGGTCGTCTTCAGTGGCTGTTTGCGTTTTTATTTTTATACATACCATAACTCCCCTCAGCACATAACTTCAAAGTATATCTCACTGCCTTCACAGATGATCTGAACATATACTTCACTACACCAAACTCAGACATAACCAAAATAATAATTGCAATTGAACACTTTTCAGTCATGTCTAACTACAAATTAAACCTCAATAAAACTAATAAAACTTATCTCATTAATATCTCTAATAGATACAATAAAAATTAAAGAATAAACTAAATATCTGGGAATTACTTTCTTCCAGAGCAACAAGGAATTCTACCAGCATAACATAACTTTTACATGGCAAAGCATAATACAAGACTGTAAAAGGTGGAATAACCTTAAGCTACCATTTCTGGCCAAAGTATCAATAATAAAAATTAACATTTTGCCTAGACTAACATATATATTCCTGACATCACAGATAACTATACATAATACATTTTTCAAACAAATACATACCTTCCTAGCCAAATTCACATGGAACCCCCCCCCCAAAAAAAAAAAAAAAACAGAATCTTGTATCAGAAACTAACACTTCCCAAAAGCAAAGGGGGTCTGAACCTGCCAGATTTTAAAACTTATTACTCTATTATCAACACTAACAGAATATTGAGAATAGCAGAACATAACCCGGCAATGAAAACTTGGTCACCTGCTTGGGTGACAATATTCTATAAGCACATGAAAGCACTAGGCATCAATCCCAAAGTGCTTCCCTTTTTAAACAAAAAAGATTTACAAACCTATAACATTATAGATCCCTTAAAACATTCGATAAATATAACAAAAACCTCTTTCATTCCTTAAACCTTGGGCAAGCTATGGTAACACTACAATCCCCCATAAGAATCCAAATCTAAAAATAAATAACAAGATGCTAGACCTTGATTCTTTTCCTCGATTAAAGGACAAAATAATCCAAGATATCTACCCATATCTTAGCTGTACAATCCAAGAAATGAGAAGTAACCTAAATCTACCCAAATCATATATAATAATTCTAAGACAAATCAAAGAGTTGTGTTCCAGCTACCTCCAAAACTTTACTATAGTCAACAGTGATATGAAAAACTGTACTCTGCTTTGGAAGACTATTCTTACAACAAGGAAAACAATAACGAGCTCATATAAAATGCTAGGTAAAATCAAATTTCAGAAGGACCTACTTTTCCTTAACTACTGGAGAAAATTAAAACCATCCATAGACGACCAGCAAATAAGTCATGCAATCAATCTAACACTGAAAAGTATACCCCTTAAAAAACTGTCATACACGCAACTCATGATAAATAATAATGTATATTTCACACCCGCAATACTCCACAAATTCAATGCATCCAAATCACCATACTGCCCACACTGTAGGGACCAGGTAGCAGACCTACTGCATATATTTTGGAGTTGGAAATGCGTGTACAAACTCTAGAATTCTCTCGAGATGCAACTACAAAAAATGGGATATCAAACATCAACACTAACATGGGAATTTGCCCTTCTACATATTCGCCCATCTAACTTATCAGGAAAACAAGCACATATACTTATAATAATTTTCTTACTAATGAAGCTATACATCCTTATTGTATGTGCTGTTTTTATTCATTTAGTTCATATTTTTGAACAAATGTGTGAAATTGATATAAGACAGTTAGCAGGTAGTATACAGAAGACAAATAGAAATGATACTTTCAAAAGGAATGAATATGAACTATTGGAGTTTATACGTACTCAGAACCTACGAGTATGTAAACCAGATAAAGGGGGTGGTCTTGTAATCTTCGATAAATTTAGTTATAGTGAACGTATGGCCAATTTATTGGATAGCCCAGTGTATTCACCTAGTTCACTATCAGAAGTTAATGGGGCTTATAGAACAATTAAAAATAGTATTGAAGACATGTTTATCGAAGGTAGAATTGAACAAGATATATATAATTACTTGACTACCTCTTTTCCTAGGTTTCCATGCCTTTTCGGGATACCTAAGATCCATAAAAGTATAACTGATCCCCCAAGGAGACCACTGATGGATGGACGAGGTTCACCTACTTATCCATGTGCTAAATTTATAGACTCAATTATACAGAAATATTTGACTTCTGAAACCCAGATATGTAAAGATTCATGGTCTTTCTTAGAAAAGATAGATAATTTGGTCTTTGACAATTGTTACGATTTTATGACTATAGACGTCAAAGACTTATATACTTGTATCCCCCATGATATTGGGATCGAATGGGTAACCTTATTGCTTAAGAAAAATGGAGCTTCTAACATGGAAATAGCCATAGTAATTGAATTGCTAGAAATTATTTTGTATAACAACTATTTTATGTTTAATGATGATTTTTTCCTGCAAAAAGTCGGGGTTGCTATGGGCTCACCATGCGGAGCTAGTGTAGCTAATGCAGTGATGGCTTACTGGGAGACAGAATTTGTTTTTAAGAAGGCTGATTTGATGGAATATGTTGTCTTTTATACACGGTACCTGGATGATATATTCATTTTAATCAAAGGTGACGAAATTGCCAGTAACTTTTTATTAGATAAATTTAATAACTCAACTAATTTTTTAAAATTTACATCTACATTTAATAATTCATCCATAGCCTATTTGGATGTCTTACTATCAAAAAATATTGAGAATAGTGGTTTTATAGCCAATATATATAGGAAATCTACATATTCAAATTCCTTTTTGCATTATTCAAGTTGCCATCCACACTACCAGAAACGTTCAGTAATTAAGGGCCAACTTGTAAGGGCAGCCCGTATTGTTACTATGGATGATGATTTTAACATCGAATGTGAAACATTAAGGGATATGTTTATACATAGAGGCTATCCTACCATACTGTTAGAAGAACTGATTAATGAAGTAACAACTAAAAGAGTTAATAAGTTTTATCAGCCTTTATTGACTTTAAAGGATGATTTTCTCAATAAAACCATAAGTATGAACCAAACTGTCCCAGATGGCTTTATGGGCAATAGTCATACTAAAACCAAATTTATGGGGACGAAACTCATCTTCACTTTTAGTCAATTCAGTTACCAATGTATTGATAGTTTTAAGAAAAATTGGACATTGTTTAAAAGTAACCCATCTATTTATGAAAAGATCGGGGAACTTCCCACTGTCACGTTTAGAAAGGGAAGGAATATGAAATCGTTGTTAGAACAATCTGACCTTACATTTGTTAAAACAGTAGGTATGTTTAAATGCCAGAATTGCAATTTTTGTAAATATATTCTTGAGTCAAACAGAATCAAGATACAGAATTTTCAACATAAATTAAAATCTAGATTTAATTATAATTCTAAAATGGTAGTTTATATAGCTTTGTGCCAGGGATGTTCTGCGTTCTATATAGGTAAAACAGAACGCAGACTCCGTGAACAATTCTGACACCAATATGCGATTAGTAGAAATAAATTAGAAAATGCTCTTGCCAAGCACATATCAGAACATGTAAACCATAGTTTTAAATTTTCTATATCGGATCAAATGTCAACTAATAAAAGGGGTGCACCTTTGCCACTATTACTTGAGGAATTAAAGTTAAAGTGGCAAATAAAACTTAATGCTTGTCTATGGCCTGGATTAAATGAGATGTGCTCAATTAGTAGTGTCTTAAAACTGCAAAGCTTGAAAAGATGAATATCTTTGTGGCCATTTATTTATGTATATTATTACATCCTATGCAATTTAATACATATTCTAACTTGTATTAATTGATGGTTTATAGGTTGAATTCAATTAATTATGCTTTTTATTAACTTTTATTATTAAATATAGTTTTTATTATTATTGATTATAGTTGATATATATATGTTATTATTATATATTATATATATATATTTTTTTATTTTATCACTCTAATAGCAACTTAGAGTGACTAGTAATGTATATAAGGTATGTATATATGTATTCTTCCCTCTGTTGTTATATTTGTTTGAAGAGCTTGTAACTTAGTATTCCTAGCAACTCAGTGCCTTTAACATACTAGAAAAAAAGGCTAAAGAGTCATTAGTTGCCTTAGGAATTAATTGTAATGTTCTTGATTGCTTAATTTTATTATTAGGGTTAGTATTTAAATGTTATTCATGCTTTCATTGTTGTCTGAGGAAGTCTGTACACAGTACTGACGAAAAGCGCTTCATTAAATTTGTTGTGACCAGCTTTCGCTTGTGGTGGTTCCTTTTGCCCAGCAGTTTCTTTTTCTTTTTGGATTTGTTTGTGGTTCGTCCGTTTTTTCTCTGTTTTTATAACAGAATTGAATGAAAAAGCATCTTTGTATATAGTGTAAATAGATATGTTTTATGACCTACATGTTACTATATTGCATATAATGTATAACATTCACCGATGGTCATGCTGTAAGAATGGAAATTATTGTGATTTATATAAATGAAAAAATTAAAATAAAAATTATTGGGAAAAAAAAGACAATTGAGATAACTAGCCAAGTACAAGTAAATAGACTCATTAGTAAATACATGGACACACTGCTCAGCTGCATCCATGGTCTGCACAAACAGATATAAATCAAATAGTTGAGAAAGAAAGCGACACACTAGAAGATGAACTACCATTGCAGCTTGTGACTTCTGAGTTGTTTTAGCACATGTAGCTGTACCTGGAAATTCAGTTAGCTTTACTTGCAGTAATTCAGAATTAGATAAAAAAGCAGTCTAGCTATAGCCAGATATTTTCTTTTTTGTATTGCATTTTTCAAATTATTATTTTCTGTTTCCTTGTGCAATTCCATACCTAGTGTATTGCTTAAAACATTATTTTCTAAATAAATATTTGTACTGATTTAGTTTTAATAAGATTGTGGCTGGTCATCTATTTACTTGTTAATTAGTTGACAAGAGGATATTTATGGCTGACTGGTAACAAGCTGCTGATGTCCACCTGTAATTGTTCAGACTGTTCTTTGACTTATTACCATTTGTTTTTATAATTTTTTGGGGTTATTAACAAGAATGAAGCAGTAACTGTAAGCTTCCCAACTTGGCAGTCTTGGGTGGTTGCTGTTTACTACAGTGAGTCAGGATAGATGCCTGTAGTGTTGGAGAATATTGCCTGTCTTCCCTGGAAAATACTATATGTGTACTTGAATGTAAGAGTTCAAAGTACTGTTACTATGGGTGTGTGAACACTGGAAAGCATTATAACTCAGCAAGAGTGATGAGGCAAGGGTCTGGGGAGCTAGGCCACAAAACTCTACTTGGTGGAGTATTAAGTATGAATCCTATGTATTGTCATGGATGCTGTAGGCCCATACCTACTTGTTATGCTCCCTGAACTATATTATATCACATTTTAATTTTGTAATTTTAAACTGTAAGGAGTTTTTCTCTCTAGGCCTACACTGAAAATGGGACTTTTGCCCAGTCAAACTTTCCAGGTAAAAAAAATAAATAAATAAAATACCAAGGGCAACGGTGTATATTTCCTGCATGCTCTTGTGATCAGACTGCACTTAACGAGTTACTTAGTGATTTGTAATTGTGTGTCTTTTTTGTAATTCAATTCATTTAGTACTAGTGGTGTCACTTGATGAACCAAGTGGCCCTCAGTTTATAAGATTTTTAGATTAAACAATTACATTTAGTAGAGGGCAGTGGAGCAGATCTAAACACTGTAGCCTCCAGCTATCTTCTCTGTTTTCATGGACTCAGTAAGTATAAAGCCAACTTGAAATTTGACAACAGGTATTTACAGTGTGCTGCAGCTTAGCTGATAGCCTGCTCCAGCATGAGCTAACCTGCTACATCTGTTACCTTCCATTGCCACAAGATCTGAGCTAGCCACTGCACAGCTGCTACCATTTTCCATGACTACTGCTTGTCTACTCCTCTTTGGTTGGCTTGTTGCTTTTCTACCATATTATTGCATAACTGTCTGCTGTCACTTGTACATTCATGCCAATTTTTCATTGCAATATATCATCGTTTAGTGATGCAAGATATGCTCAAGCATGCAGTGCATCCCTTTGAATACCAGCCTCAGTAAACTGATGACCACATACATTTCTATTTCTCCTAACCCAGAAGTTAATAACAATTGGTCAGGTTCCATAAAGTTTGCAGAATCCTGTGCAGTTCACCGAGTTCTGCTCAAAGGTTGCAGTTAACCAAGTAATATGCAAGTATGCTTCAGTGCACAGAGAAATAACTCAGTGCAAAACAGATTTATCCATCGATGTGTGTTCACTGTCAAGCAGTCATGTTAGATTTGTATATCAAGAAAAGATTTTCGTAAACCAAGATGTGTAGTACCAATGTACATCTATGAAAATTATACAAGCTCATTGCAACTTACAGAAAATTACTAAAGGAATAGAAATGTGCAACGGTCTATCTAGAAGGTTAGACATATCCACAAGCAATTACAGATATTGTCATAATTCATACGTGGATGTATAGAAATATACTCAGCAGAATTTTGCAGAATCCACAACATTTCAAATAAAAACTGAATTAAGGTGAAGGTCAATCATGGCTGCTTCACCATGGCTAACAGTAGCTAACAATGGGTGCAGGACACTTGTGGGGAGCACAAGTAATGCACATATCCAAGGAAATGGGGTGATAGAAAAGCAGATGTGGGGTAAGGGTGAAGAAGATGGACATACAAGAGGTATGATAAAATAGGAAAGTCTGGGGGACAGTTAGAGAGGCATGGGTATTTTTTGTTTTGGTTGGAATTGGCCACTTGTTTTTTTTTTTTTTTTTTTTTGGAGAATAGAAGTAATGGAAAACACAAAGAAAGAGGATGAGGAGTGCGAAACAGCAGGTATAAACATATAATAAGTATCACAATACGTGACAAACAAAGGTTGGAAATAAACATAAAGGAGAGGTAAGGTACACAGCACAAAGTCAGTCTCTACAACATGGATAAAGGAACATGGACAAACAGGGTAGGGATACATACTGGCCATGGTTCAACGTCAAACTATGTATGTACCTATTCACTACTCAGTGATGAGATGTTGCAAACAGTGTGACAGTCATATCTGAATGTGTATGACCAATGGTAGGTGCATATTGTAAAAAACAAATGGGGATTTCAGAACACGGTGGATATTAAATCCAGTCATCAAGTAGTCTATCAGTAGTACAAGCATAAGCCAAACAACAGCATGAATGAGCAAATCCAGCCAAGGGAATACAGGAGAAGACAAGCAGAGGCTAAACTAGAACCTGCAATTCTGCATGTGAGAGGCAAATAATCAAGCACTCTGCCAAACAGCAGTACTGTAGCCAAGCAACAATGTGACTATGTAATACACACATAAGTGTACCCAACTCAGACACAAGCAAAATGGGATCCATATGTCAAAGACATATGTCATGTCAGAAGCAATAGAGATGTGTTGTTAGGGGTCCCCTTCAAAACATCTAAAACCCATAACATCTAATTTCATAACAGTGAGACCGGAACATCTAAAACCCAAAACATCTAAAGCCCATAACATTGAACTTCATAACATCTAACAGTACAAATCACTTGAAAATAACATCCCCTCCACATATAACAACATATAATGACACCAAACTACCAAACACACTTTTTACTATGTTTCTGCAGGGTAGCTTGATACAGTGGGGTTAGGAAATTAACTTTTTTCCACTGTAGTGCGATCTTGGAGTTGGTATATTTAATCTATGGGGGTGTGTGGGGGTGGACCCCCTCCCCACATGGGGGGTGCAGGGGGGCTTGCCCCCCTGCAGAACCATAGTAAGAAGTGTGTTTGGTGTCGTTATTTGTAGAGGGGATGTTATTTTCTTGTGATTTGTAGTGTTAGATGTTATGAAATCCGATGTTATGGGTTTTAGATGTTTTGGATTTTAGATGTTCTGGTCTCAGTGTTACGAAATTAGATGTTATGGGTTTTAGATGTTTCAAAGTAGACCCATTGTCAGGTATGCAGTGTATATGTATGATATGTAATGGAGTAACATAATCCTATCAGAAGGAAATGTAGGACCAGAATGAAACCAATTCCTGGGTAACACTCAACACAGAAGTATAACAGGCATAATAATGGAATCCAAGCAATTGCCAGCAACTTGCGTGCATATGCCTTGTGTGTGTGTGCGTGTGTGTGTGTGTGTGTGTGTGTGTGTGTGTGTGTGTGTGTGTGTGTGTGTGTGTGTGTGTGTGTGTGTGATGCCCAACAAGTAGGCAGAAGATACTATTGTAACAGTGTAACTACATGACAATGAGGATAATGTAAAGGAAGGTTAATGTATGCCATGTATATGTGCAACATATAAGCCAAAGCTGTAAGGGGAAGGGGAGATGGACAACACAGGCCCACATCAGTGAGAAAATGCCAGCAACAGAAAGTAGACCCACAATAAAGCAGGACAACTTTATCTAAGGGGCCACATTGCACATGCAACATTGCACATATAATCCACCAAAGCTACATTGAAAGAAATGACAAATGTATGTCACATGGTCAAACTGCATTGCTGATGGCTCTAACATGTCTGTATACAAATGACACAAACACAATAATATGCAACTGTTAAACAGTAAGATGCATTGATACACAAAATAATTTTCAGTATTACATACACATATATACTGTCATGCAAACATAATATAACAGGTGCAACAAGCACCTGTTGTATTACGTTTGCATGGCATTGATATAAATAGCACTGTCTCTATATAGGGCTGATCAAAGGATAGTCCTGTGAACAATAGTACAGCACAGAGAAACGGAATAACTGTATGTACACAGTCACAAATTACAAAGGTGTTGTGTGTCGATCATAATACATACAGTACATGCACATGTACATCTATGTAAAGCATTGCATATGAACTACAACTGCATGCACATAGGCATGTAAGCAAATCTGTTTATGCATATCCTAATATAACAGATATGGTCAAACAAGGCATTCAGGAATGATGCTAAATAAAACATCACCTCCACTGTATATACACTAACGGACCAACAAATGCTTATGCAGTATGTGAAGGATACCTGCTTATATATACCATTCACAGTAATTTGATATAACATGGCATGATATTTGCTACTACTTAACACACACAAAGCCATTGTGCCAATGTGACAGCTTGACACAACAATGGTACTGAAATCATATGGGCAAGGACCTGTCATGTTGTTGAACAGACATAAGACAGCAACAACCAATAAAGAAATATCTGCAATGCATACACACAGATAACACATGCAAATAAACAAAATGGACCCATGTCATTGTGTTATGCATGCAATATGGGAATAATGCAGTTTATGATAGAGAACAATACAAACAGAACAATTTTGTCTCACTGATATCTTGGTAACTGCAACAGTCATATCTGTCACATACATGACCAGATTGTATTGGACATAACAGTATTCTGCTCTGCATGCATAGGAGTACACACACACACACACACACACACACACACACACACACACACACACACACACACACACACACACACACACACACACACACACACACACACACACACACACACACACACACACACACACACACACACACACACACACACGCGCACACACACAAGTAAGGAGTACCACCCCTGCCCATATGGAGCAGTGTATGAATCAAGTACAGCATATTATGTACATCTAATTGACTACTACATGTGTAGTGTGATAATGTGTGTCAAACTGCAACAGCAGCAGCATAACACCACATATGACATGATATGTGCAGTGTACAGTAGGACGTATATCAATATGCTATGCCTACACAATTGTGCCTATACAGTACATTTTTGGATATGGTAAACACCATGATGGTAGCATTACATAACTGGATCACACAGACACAGACAATACTTACAGTCCTGAAGGGCCACCCTGATGGGGTTGAAAATCACAAATGATCTGCCTTGTGGTCTCCAGACACCATGTCCTGGAAAAAGTTCACCATCAGATTTCATATCTGCTTCTGGAAGCCATCTGTCATCATGTCCTAGATCTGGTCCCAAAAATCATCTCCTTGTTATGTTGGTGGATGTCTTCTACAATAATAAAAAATGAACAAACACAGGAATCTGTCTAGTTCCAACCTCACCACCATGAGTGTTGAGGAAAAAAAAAAACAAAAAAAAAAACAGAGAAACTAGTTGAAACTTTGTTGATGAACTCAGTCACAATAATTTCCAAAAATCATGAAATCCAGGTAGTATTCCAAAGCAACAAGCCTTTATTCATCACAGACAAGTGATCCTCAGCAACAAAAAAAAATCAGAAATATTATTACTGTGCTTGAAAATGGACAGGAATGAACTTTGCTTTATGTGGATGGGGAGTCTGTCCCACAGCAGTGGTATCCTCTGTAAAATATACCTGTCCCTCCAAACTGTTCTGTTAATGTTGCAGAAGAAGTTTAGATCCCAAGACTGAGTATCTGCAATATTATTTGACTTGCTGATGTGCACTAAATTCATCAGTAATGGGTCAGGGGATGCCTTGTATGTCCAGCACAAGTTAAGTCATAACAGTCTGTAGGATACTGAGTATAGTGACAGGGCTTAGAGTGAGTTCATGTAGGACACATTGTTTAGTCTTTATATCTTTTAGTAAGGTATCTCTGTGGACTTTCCAGTTTTTGCACATGTCTGGACAGATGCATGCCAAAGGGTGCACTACACACAATGATTGACCTAATGAGAGCTGACTAAAGATGGACAATGACATCCATTGATCTAGACACAATCCCTTTGTTTATAAGCTGTGTAATACAGAAAGACTTTCTTACAAGAATAGACACATGTTGGTCAAATGTTAGCCCACTGCCACATAAGTTCAAAATCCTGAATAACTGAGTCAGCTCTTAGGGTAGTAATGTCAATGTGGTAGTTCCGGGGGTAGATGACTTCACAAAGGATACAATAATGCATTTTTTGGCATTTAGTTTCAGACCATGTTTTTGACACTAGCTATTAATTTGAGACAAGCCTTCCTACAGGATGGCTAAGTCATTTGGGGATTCAATGACTGCTCCTAGCATACAATCATCTGCAAAATTAGTCAGCCAGAGCCCTTTGATATTGACTTTTACTTCAGAAAAGTAGATGCCAAACAGCAGACATCCCAGCACAGAACTCTGAGGGACTCCACTGGTGACTGGTCTCTTTGTGGAGGTAACTTCCATTATCTTAATTATCTACATCCTGTGAGTCAGTTGGCAATCCAGTGGGGACATATGGGTTTATTCCCAATTTTTTTTTAACTTTTCTACTATGCCTGAGTAGGGAATTGTGTCAAAAGCTTTGGTCAGGTCCAGGTATGCGGTGTGTACCATTTTGCCTTTATCCATTAGTTTGATGACCTTTTCAAAAAAATCCACCAGAATGAGTAAATATGACTTACCTTTGATGAATCCAAACTGAGATGGGTCCAGTGATTGGAGGTTCCCTATGACCTGATTGATTAATTCCACAATAAGTCTTTCCATGGCTTTGCATATGAGGCTGGTCAGACTTATGGGTCTGTAATTACCTGGGTTTGTGGAAGGACCTCCCTTATGCAGGGAAATGGCTGTAGCTGTTCTCCATTCACTTGGCATAAAACCTGTATGGAGGCTGAGACTGAACAGTGTTGTTAGGGGTGTGGCTAAATCGTGCTTAATGCTATTTAAGATACATCTAGGGATATTGTCAGGATCTATCAATGTATGTTTAGCTTTTGATAGCAATTTTAAGACTTGGTCTTGTGCGGCAGCTGGAGGTGAGTGAGTTTGAGGTATAGCCTGAGGAACAGACAGAGGGGAGAGAGGGGTAAAGTTAGAGCTAAATGTATCGGCTAGTAAGTTCGCTGTATCTTCAGCATCAGTGTAGATAACATCATTCACAATCAGCTCAGTGTATTGCTGCATTGTGATTTTCAGAATGCGAACATAAAAACCTTTTGACTGTCTTTGGCTTGGGTAGCTATTTTAGCCTCAAACCTAGGTTTGGTAGATTTGGTTAAGCTCCTGAGTTATTTATTTCATTGATAAGGACTGTAACATTCTGGGAATTACTCTTCTTACTTTTGGTCAAAATTCTTTTCATTTTTCATTTTAGGAGCATCACATGGTTGTGTAAGAGGCAGCTCATGAATCATATACACATATATTGTGAGTGCCACAAAGTACCTATTAATAAGCGTTAGCTTGCACTCATAAAGAACCCTGTGACTGCACATCTAACAAGGAAAAATGGCAGAATTTATTACAAAACCATTATAAATTAGAAGACTGCAGTATATGGTTAGTTTTATGAGTTTACTACCTTTCTGTCATTCTGTAGCACACTGGTTTATCTGTTATATGGGACAGCTCACTACTGGAACCCCCTCTCCCCTTCAGCAATGGCTTTCCCTCCAACCTGTTAAACTCATTCCACTGTTTCAGCTGCTGTCCAGACCTTGCTTCCCTCAGTCACAGCCCAGTTTCCTTTTCTTCCCTTACTTTTTGCTTTTCACTAAAATACTCTGTTAAGGACTGCAATATTCTACTGAAGTAGGCTAGCAAGAACTTCTTCATGTACCTGACCTGAAAGGTGCATGACAGATTGTTTCTGGGGCACTACCATCCATGGCTCATCCTGCTTTGTTCCACCCTCGCTTTGCTCAGGCTGCACTCTACTCCCCTACCCTACCACCATTCCTGCCCACCCCTGACTCATATACATTTATCTCTATTTGGACCTCTCCCACTCCAAAACAGCCAATCAATAGAATTCCTAGCCTAATCATTACCTGGACAAAAGTATTAATATCATTTAACACCCCCTTACACTTCCTACTTCTCATTTCTGATGCCACCTAGTACTACTACTCACAACCCTAACTCAACTTATATACCTCTTACAAAAGGGTATTCCAAAATAAATCCTAAATCTCCGTACAAATTCAGATATACTCCTGTCCATTCCAAATTTTACATAACCATGGCAGCTACTTTAATATGTGCTATCACCCTCACCATGCTATCTATAACTGCCCACCTAACATCCTACCATGTTAATTCAATTCCCCCCACCTACTACAAAGCTACTTCTACTCTTTCAACACTGTCCAAGTCCGTCCACTTTCCAATCTTACCATCTATCACAAATATTACAAAAAACAACATATTCACCTATAAAGCAACCTACCTAACATGAAACTCCAGACCATCTCTTTTCAAAAAACATAAATACATATCCAAGTTACTTCATACTCTAGCTACTGTTGCTTCTAGGCTCTTAATTAGTGGTGATATACATCCTAATCCCAGTCCAAACAGAACCCCTATAACACCCCAACAAGTATAAAATCTACTCAGTCTATACCATAAAGGCTCAAACATATTATTCCTTAACCCAAACCTTAGAAGCATAGTAAACAAAGTCCAAGAACTACATGTTACATTATCCTACCACTCTCCTGACATAGCTACCTTCACCAAGACTTGGCTTAAGCCACATATATCTAACAGTGAAATAACCCAAACTGGATACAGCCTGTTTAGAGCAGACAGGAAAGAAAGAAAAGGTGGAGGTGTGGCCATAATGTATAAGAGTAACCTCTCACTAGTACCAGTGAATCTGAACATACCCAATCTAGGCAGTATAGATATCTTATCAACCAAGCTCCTACTTAACCAAAATAAATTCATTACCATTATTGTCATCAACATCCCACCTGGCAATAATGTTCCCATTATTGAGCATATCCTACAAACCATATACAACACCATAGGTCATGAAACTATCATTATGGGTGACTTTAATGCAGACTGGTTCTCCTGTAATTCAACCCCCTAAAAACTTCATTAACCTATTTGGGTTCACCCAACGTATCCGGGGACCCACCAGGATAGATAAAAAAATTAAAAAAAACACGCCACACTAAATTGGATGTTGACCAATAAACCTGACCTCTGCCAACACTGCAGCTATCTGCCTGACAGCCTTAGTGACATATGCCTACCTACCTACTAAGGCAACAGTCTACTCTCATCAAACATAACATGCTTCGCCAAATATGTAGTAAGAAAAACTTTAGTTCCCAAGACTTTATACTGTCCCTAAAAAATTGTAATTGGACCATCCAGAAATGCATACCCCTTGATACAGCAGTAGAATATTTCAATAATACCTTTCTCAACAATTTTAACAGGCTAGCACCCCCAAGAACAATATGCTGTAAATCTAACTATACACCATGGCTCTCCAAAGACACAAGGACCCTCCTAAATGTAAGAGATAAGATGTGGCACTTATGGTATTCCTGTAAAACCCATAATCATTGACTCACATTCCAACAACTTAGAAATAAAGCAAAGCATCAGATTAACCTAGACAAGAACTACTAGAATAACTTACACATAAAGTACCAATATAACCCCAAAAATTCTGGAGCGCAATTAAATCCATGCTTTACCCAGGCCAAACACCAAATCCTCCCCCCAATATTCCAAATTCCTCTGGTACCATTGCAGAAGAATTTAACACATTATTCACAGAAAGCATACTGTCTCTAATTAACAAAAAAAGCCCCAACTCACCTACCTGTCTCAGTCTCCCTAATCCAAACAGCACATTATTCTACTTTCAACCTATACCCACAAAAACTATACAAAAACTAGTAAAGAAACTCAAACCCACCACAATTGCAGCAGACTACCTACCTGTAGAGTACTTAAAAATAGCAGCAGAACCCATATCCTACCCTGTATCAGTTCTAATCAACAGATCTATCACAGAACAATATGTCCCAAAACTGTGGAAAATTGCTCATATTCTCCCTATAAACAAGGGTTGCAGCTCAGCAAGGCTCACTAACTACAGACCTATTGCAATTTTACCCCCTCTGTCTAAAATCCTTGAAAGATATATTTATTTTCAACTCCTTCACCACCTCATGTCCAATAACCTTCTTGCCAACTCCCAGCACTGCTTTAGACCCCACCATAGCACCACTACTGCACTCCTTAGCTTTTCTAGTACCATCAATAAACTCTGTAATGAGGGCAAATTTGTCTCTGCGGTCTTCCTAGACATGTCCAAGGCCTTCAATATAGTCTCACACCACAAACTGTTAAATGTTCTCTCTAACCTGAACCTACATCCCTCTGCTGCCATGTGGTTCCAAAGTTACCTAAAATAATGCCAATAAGCAGTGATATGGCAACATAACCTCTGCACGCTACTCCCAGTCACCCTAGGAGTACCACAAGGTTCAATTCTTGGCCCACTTCTATTCAGCATTTTCACTAATGATCTTAACATTGCCAGCCCACTAACAACTATCATCCAGTATGTAGATGACTCTACCCTTATATGCCATGCTCCAACACTTCCAACAACTCCAGAAAATCACGCAAAAGTCCTTCTCTGAAATAGAATCTTGGTTATCAGAATCACAGCTCATACTCAACCCCCCCAAAACAAATGTATGGTCTTTTAACCCTCCAGAGCCTCCCCTCCTACCAATTTCTTCATCACTGCCAGTAATAACACTATAGTTTAGATCACCTATGAAAATGGTATTGGGTTTAATACTGAGTGATTCTAGTTCCTGTAGATGGGTGTTGTGGCTTTCTTTTGTCAAAGACAGAGTTCTATAGCTAGCTAATACATGGTACAAGACCTTTCTGATGGTTAATTGAACATGGAGAAGCTGTAGTGCATTGTACTGTTTTACCAGCTTTAATGAGAGTCTCTTCTGGATGTAGATTGATGCAGCACCACCTTTTTTCCCTCCTACACAGTAGTTGGTCTAAAGGTGTAGAAGGCATTATAGCCCTGCACAGCCAGAGTGCTGTCAGCTATTTTAAACCATGCATCAGTCACTATATAGGCATCAGTGTCTCCCAGGGTGAGCAGGAGATCAGCAGGTGCATTGATTCATTGCTAAACCAGATAACTCAATTGCTGGAATAGTTCACTACTAATTGTAAAATGAAAATTTATGGAATACCATTCACAGCTATATGTGTGATGTAGGCATGAATGTACAGTCATAATCAAAGTTTATTCAGATGTATGCATTGGCTCATTATAGATGTGGATAACCTCAGAAAGCACTGAAATGATAATTTTAACTATATGTGCATTACTATAATCAGCACAGACACACATTAAATACAATTAAAAGAGTTTCATAAACAGATATATATATATATATATATATATATATATATATATATATATATATATATATATATATGGGTCTACCTCATAAGCTTGACAGACCATTTGATTGACATTCATTTGGTTGACAGCTCATTTGGTCGACAACCAGTATTCAAGGCACTTAACAGGGGTGTGGGGGGTGAAGTACCTCACCTATTTCCATTTAAAACATGAAAATACAACAAAAACTACACATTTTAAAAGGAAATAGGTGGGGGGGCTTCACCACCCACACCCCCCCAGTGTGGGAGGCTGTGACCCCCACACCCCCCTAACTATATATATATATCAACTCCAGAGTTGCACAATATTTGGGAGGGGGGCAAATCCCAGGTTTTTGCCTTGAATACTGGTTGTCAACCAAATGAGCTGTCGACCAAATGAATGTCGATCAAATGATCTGTCGATCTTATGAAGTAGACCCATATATATATATATATATATATATATATATATATAAATGCATTTATTATAAAGTAGGTATTAAGGTGTTGATTATTGTAGGCATGCCCTGCCTGATGTTGGACCTCTGTGTCCCTCCAATGCAGGTCATCATAGCAATGATGAACATGCATGCTGGTCAAATAGATCTCAGTCCATCTGCAGTGCTCCTTTGCAATCTGGGTCTATATCTCGATGATCGTGAAGTTCTTGTGGCATGCTCATATCCTCTGCTCATGTCAGGCATAGACAGAGAGCATCTGTGTGGTCTCCTCCTCTGTTCATTTCTGTGCCTGGACGTGTTGAAGCCTCCTCTTGGTCAACATCCTCAGTATTAAAGTTAAAACTGTTCAAAAAACACCTTCACGAAAATGTTAACCAAGGTCCCACTCAGTTCATAGGCAGCAATGTTATGAACAGTAACAATGTATCAATGCTACATTTTAAAGTTGGTGCATATAGAATGCTAGAAGACTATTGGAGGGCATCGAGTATGTGTTACATATATTCTCATTTACTTATACCTTATCTCCCGTTTATCCTCAGTCCTCCTCTCTAAAAGTAAATTTACATATAATTCACGTGTGCATATACATAGGAATGCCATAATACTAAACCGTTAACTTTTAGCTATTAGTTATCAGACTCATTCTGAAAGAAAGTTGCGTCTTTTCCTCTAGTCTTTGGTCCACTCCCAAGCTAATGTGCTCTGTATTAACAAATGTATATTATAGCCCACTTGCTCTGTACCAAACTCACCTGGAAGACTGATTGCATTTGCAGATTGCTGATACTCATTGGCCTGTTTCTACTTGCCCATATTTCTACCCTACCCCTACTCCCACCCACCCCAATTCACTTAAACTTATACTTTCATAACCCAACCCACTTTACAGAAGCCAATCACACTGTAGGCCTAATTACACCTGTCAGTCAAACTAGCTACTCCCACCCCATCCTGTCTCTTCATACTCACCTACTCCTATTTCCTCATTGTTTCTTCACACCCACCTACTCCTACTTCCCATTATCACCTCAATCATACACAACCACTCTTCCACTATATATCACACCTGTTTCTCATTCTATACTCTACTGTAAGAAACCATCATCCTAAAACTATGCTATCCCACTACAGTAAAATATCTACAAATCAAAAGCTTCCTCACAACATGCTTTAGCTGTACAAAGCACACTTACACCCAACAGCCCTATACATCACAACTACCTCAATACTATTTTATTTTATTTTTTTTTATTTAACATTTGTTGACTGGGAAAGTCTGACTAGGTTCCACAGATCCTGTTTTTAGCGGAGGCCTGGGGAGAAAATGCTCCAGATGCATGTCTTTAGAATGTTACTTTCCCTTTACACCCTCACTTCATATCTTACTATCCTACCACCTACTAATCCCCTCCTTGGCAAACCTCTGCAACAATCCACCCACATACATTAGTTCATTACCCCATAGCTCCACCTACTAATCTCCTCCTTGACAAACCTCTGCAACAATCCACCCACATAAATTAGTTCATTACCCCATAGCTCCAATCCTTTTCTACACTAACTACATAGATTACCATGCAAACAAATTCCATCCTTCAACCACCACCTCCCTAACCTATCTAAAACATGCTAGATTAAAAAACAAGCATGCCAAACTCATCTTATACTTGATTAGGGTACTGAACAGCTCCGGTGACATACACCCTAATCCTGGTCCCACTCCTCAATATAATTATGGCACCACAATACTGAGTCATAAGAACTATTCATCCCTACTCCTCCTCAACATAAATGTAAGAAGCATTTTAAACAAGGTCCATGATCTGCATGCACTACTCTCCCTCTATTCTTCTGACATCATAACAGCAACAGAGACATGGCTAAAACCAGATAATATCAATAACGAAATAGTAGCTTCTGGATATAACATTCCTCGTATAGACAGGACCACCAAAAGGGGTGGGGGAGCAGCAGTCTTATTCAAAGACCATCTGAAACTTAGCCATCTTGATTTAAGTATCCCTGTTTTTGGAAATGCAGAACTCATCTTTACCAAATTAGAAATAACCCTTAAAAACATATTATCATCATTTGTGGCTATATTCCTCCAGGTAATAATATTCCCACACTAGAGCATTTATCACACTGGTTCTCAAAGTCCCTCACTCAAGAAACAATCCTGCTGGGGGACTTCAACATAGATTGGCTAACCTGCTCACCTCTGAACCCTGCATTCCACATAAACCTCCATGGATTCACCAACTCAGTACATCTCCCACTAGAGCTCACAAATCTTCCAAATGACAGTCGATTCTTGACTGGATTTTGATTAACAACTCCACCCTAGCATCACATTCAGGCTGTCTCCCTGATGGCCTGAGTGACCATCAACCAACTTTCCTGCTGCGAACCAACCCACCTACTGATTAATCAGGAATAAAAAAGACTTCAACCCAACTACTTTCATCTCGGCTCTAAAAAGCTGCAACTGGGAACCACTTATACTGCTACCCCTATATGAAGCTGTTAAATCCTTTAACTCCTCCTTCCTAGATATATTAAATGTCCATGCTCCTCCTAGAAATATTAGAGTAAAAACAAACTATGCTCTCTGGCTCAGCAAGGAGTGCAGATCCCTACTCAAGGCTAGGGAAAAGGCCTGGGATCACTTTCACAAGGCTAAAACTCAATCTGTAAACCAGGTATTTTTAGAACTTAGAAAAAGAGCAAAAATCTTGTAAAATTAGATAAAATCAACTACTATCACAAAATCCAAAGTAAACACCACAACCTCCCTCAAAAATTCTGGTCTGCAATTAACAATATACTTCAACCAGGTAAGGTAGCCACTCCAGCTCCAGCATCAACCTCTAGCTCTGATAACATAGCAATCCAATTTAATAAATACTTTACTGAAACTTTCCAAGCCCTAGATGCCTCTGAAAATACACCCAATACTCCCGATAACCCTACCCATCTCCCAACACAACACAGCTACAACTACAATAGTGACCCCGACCAATTTATACTACCTCCTGTATCCATTAATACTAAAAGGGGTCTATATATTGGATGATCGAACTTTTAAAGGTTCGAGTGTCATATGGTTGACACCATATGATCGAACTTTTAAAAGTTTGAACATCCAAAAAAAAAAATTACACAAATAACCTACCTGAATGTTTTAAGATGGGGGCAAGCCCCTCTGCACCCCCCACACCCTCTGCTCTCTAAATATACCAATTCCGAGATCGCACTACAGTACAGAAAAGGGAAATCTTCCCTTTCCGCATGTACGGAGATCTCCGTTAAAAGGTTCGAACTTTCAAAAGTTAAATCATATGGTGTAGACCATATAACACTTGAACTTTTGAAAGTTCGAGCATCCAATACAGACCCTATTAAAAAGATTACTCAAAAAACTTAAACCTACCACCCTTGTTGCAGATAACCTCCCAGCAGAATTTCTAAAAATTGCAGCAGAAGCAATAGCATACCCAGTAACTATACTCATTAACAGATCATTATCAGAAAATATAGCTCCATCTGGAAGGTCTCCCACATCATTTCTCTACACAAGGGAGGGAATTCCACTAAGTTTACCAACTATCACCCAGTAGGGATTTTGTCTCCCTTGTCTAAAAGTTTAGAGATAGTCATACATTACCAACTCATGGACTTCCTACATCCACACAAACTCATATCAAACACTCAGCATGGCTTTTGACCCTATCACAGCACTACTACAGCCCTTATGGCCTTCACCAGCACTGTGAACCTGCATAGAAATAATGGACAATTTGTATCTGCCATATTTTTAGACTTATCCAAAGCCTTTGATATGTAAGATCACAAAAAAACTCATTGAGGTTCTCTCCAACCTTAATCTTAGTAACTCATCTCTATCCTGGTTCCACAGCTACCTATCAGGATGATAGCAAGCTGTCTAGTGGCAACAACAGCTCTCGTCACTTCTCCCAGTCTCTATAGTGGTTCCATAAGGCTCCATCCTTGGCCCCCTACTCTTCTCTGTCTTCACCAACCAGCTCCACACCACTGCATTTCATGCATCAGTAATACAATACACAGATGACTCATCTCTGACATTTGCAGCCTCCTCCCTACAGGACCTACACACCATAGCCCAAGATTCCTTTCTGTCTGTAGAAAACTGGCTCATTAACTCCCAAATTATACTAAACCCCAACAAAACAAAGTTCCGTCTCTTCTACTCAACCAGAACTCCCTCCCCCCAGTCATTCAAGATCCAATCCAAAAATAAAACTACTATCATCCCAACCACTCATACCAAACTGTTGGGAGTAGAAATTGACAATAATTTAAAATTTGATATCCACATAGATCAAATCATAAAAAGGTCCACAAAAACTAGGTCTACTATACAGGAATAAGCCATTTCTAACAGCCAATGCAAAAACAACTATTGCTCTCACACACTTCCTGGCAACCTTCCTATATGCCTCCCCTATTCTAACTAACATCTGCAAAACTGATATCTCCACATTGGACCCATGTTAAAATAAGATAGCCAAATTTGCCACAGATGCCTCATACAAGTCTCATCACTGTGTATCACTAAAACAACTCAGCTGGCTAGAACTTTCTCAGCTATCACACTTCAATCAGTTAACATTTGCCTACAAAATACTCCAGAAACCGGATAATACCCCAGCTCTCCAAAATCTTATAAGGCCATACACCACCTCTAGATCCCTTTGCTCGAATAGCAAACAGGATGCTACAAAAGCCAATAATTCAGCAGGGGGATCACACTTCTCCAACTACACTCCAAAAATATGGAACAAACTCCCACCCACAATAACCACCAGCAGCTCTATGTTACAATTGAATACCCTCCTAAAATCACACTTAAAAGACACTTGGCTCTGCCCCTGTAACTATCCTGATAAACCCAATTCCCAGCCTCACTAAGCAAGTACTACTTATCTCTGTTATTTACTGTACTTTTACTCAAACACTTCTACATTAAACAAATCTCCATCTCTTCATCTCTCTAAACTGTGTAGACTCAAGGTTGAGTCCAATTTACCCACTACTAAACATCAGCATGTTCCAGTATTATGTATATGGCTTGTGAATCTCTCCAAGCATATATTTAATATCTTTGTTACCTAATTGTTTTTTGTAAATTACTACAATAATCACTTGTATATATCAAGTAATCTAAAATGTGTTTTTCATTTTTCTTTTCTTAGTATTTCTAACTGTATAAACTAATATGTGTTTATTGCAATCTGTAACTCTTACTGCTAACAAGTGGAGTTTTTCTCCCCAGGCCTCCACTGGAAAAAGGACCTGTGTCCAGTTGGACTTTCCCAGTAAACAAATGTGAAATAAATAAATAAAAATAAATAAATAGTTGCAAGGAGCCCATTTCCATTATGCTCAGCTACTGGTTAATGCACAGAATTTCAAGAACTTACATGGATGTGTGCGAATGGGATTGCAAAACATGGAATGTTAATGAACCTCATTAATTATGTATGACGCAAAAGCTGTGCACACATAGCTGAACTCAAACTCATTCCCTCCATTGGAGCTCTGGAAATTTGCACTTTAACTTCCAATGGGAAATAAAATTATGTCCGCACATTTCAAACAAATGTTCTTCTCTGGAAACAGACAGGTTAATAAAAAGTTTAAATTCCAAATTGTTCAGCACAAACTATTTATATAGTAGTAGTATTCTTTAGGTTGTAGATCTTAAACAGAATTTTATATATCATAGTAAAAACAGTTACTATTATGTTTGTGATATTTTGTAAATAGCATAAAATATCTCAGCTGCTGCTGCACACATACTGTCATCAACATTTTATTGATCCAACTGAGAAATTTAATATGAGGTTAAGCAGTTATGTCTGTGCTACTTGGTTGTTGAGATATTTAGAAAACATAAAATTTATGACAATATAAATAAATATTATGCAAACAGCAATTAATATCTCTTTACCTGCACTACACAGAGGTCAATTATCAATGCAGTTGTGTTTGCCATTGCCATAAGGTGAAAACTTTCAATACATTATATGTAACATGGTCTTGGAATTATTAATGCAAATATGAACAAGCAATACTTGATGACTAGAGACATCATTATGATGTAACTGTAGAAGCACCAGGAGACAACACTTGGCTGTGATGAGTTAATATCTAGCTGGTGTACAGCTAGCTTCAGAGGTAAGCTCTAACCTAATGCCATTGCTCTGGTGGAACACACCGCTCTTATCACATGACTATGTTATCATTTATCTATAACTCAACTTATACATGTCAGTACTTTGTTTGGATAAGTTGTCTGCATTACAATATGTCTGTGACATAAAGGTGGGGTGTAGAATTGAACAATATGTATAAAGATGGGTAAATGAGCATCACTGATAAGGGGATTTTACACATATGCATGTATGGATTAAAAGAAACAGCTCTGGCAAACAGTAGATAAGGATGGAATGAAAATATATCCACAGTAATTTCTGATTAATCTGAAATGTCTGTGGCAGGTTTACAGAAAATGACAAGTTCCGAGGGTTTTGGCAAATTGTATGTTCATTTACTGGTTTACGGATACTCTGATGCTTAGTTATCTTGTAATAGTTGTTAGTATATTCAATCTGGTAGAAACAACATGAGGATGGATTTGACTACTCACCGTTTATTGTGTTGATATGTAGCCATATGTGCATATCTTCATTTTAATATTAATTTTTAATATGAATGGCTGTTTGACAGGTAAAATTTCATGCTATTAATCGGTATGATGATATCTTACCTGTGCAACAAGTTCTGTTGTACACACCTCCTGTGTCTCACACATGTACCTGTCTGTTTCTCTATGGTGATGTACCTTGCAGGCAGTCTTCCTGCACTGATATCTCCTCTCAGTGTTTTCTATATGTTCTTACTGGTATACCATAGGCTTAGGTTATATATGATGTTCAATGGGTACACTTAATGAGCCATTTCCATTAGTTGTGATCTGTTTTGCTGTTGTGGGGCAACATGCGAACATCAGTGTTTAATTTGTGTACTTATGTACCTATAGCTTGTCTTGACTCAAAGGTGTGTGTCATGCTGCTGCGTTGCCTGAGCTAGGACATACAGATGCATCCTCAATCATGGACTCCTATTTCTTCTCCCCCGTGTCCAAGTCATACTCTGAAATCTCTGATATGTCATCTTCAGACATCTGGGGTTCTTGGTGTAGGTCAGCCACACCTGCAGCTGGCAAGCCATCATGTACTGCTGTTATCATGTCATGTAACACGGCACATACAGTAATCATCTGTGCTGCCTTTTCACATGTGTATTGCAGTGTACTCCCAGATGTGTCCTGACATCTGAATATGGATTTCAGCATGACATACATTCAATTGTGTTTCATTTGTGGTGTGTGGTCTATTGTATACATCCTCAGCAGGGTTTGATGGGGCTCTGTATGGCATCATTAGCCACAGCTCCAGTGGATAACTGCAGGTCACCTGTTTGTGTGAAAAAGTTAACACATATGTTGTTGTCATGTGTACTGTTGACAAGTGTGGATTTTGATTACAGCACAGCTGTGGTCCTGTACTTACCCAGTAGTATTCCCTCAGGTATTACACTATGCTGGAATGCAGCCCTCAGACCACTTTCCCTCCATAAAGCAGCATCATGGATACTTTCAGGGTGGGTTGCCATGACATTTGTAATAAGGCCGTCTGTTGAGTACATCACCTGGTAATTGAGTGATGGCCAGCCCTTCAGATACAGCAGGGTTTTAATGGAAACATGGTTGCAGTATATTGCAACAAGAACATGGGCAATGTTCGCTATGGCATAGAAGTGTTGTATGGTAGTCCTTCACTCCATATTTGTAGATGGAAAGTGAATGCACTCATCTACCTTGTAATGCATTGCTGCCAGGAAATGTGAGAGGGGAGACTGGCAGTTGTCTGGGACACTCCTACAGCATCTTCCCTATATCACTGAAATGTCCCAGAAGCCAGTATATCTAGACTCAGACAAACTTTGTTTTCCACAGGTATGGGGCTACCATGCAAAGTACATGTGCAAGGCACAAATCCTGCACGCAGCCTGCACCAGCTCTCTGTCTAATCGATGCCTGTCAATTATTTCCTGATCAGACAGCTGGCTTAGATGTAGCCTGTGGGCCATCTTCTAGGCTACATTTGCATAACTTTCTGTATGGTTTGTGGTACCCCAGCATGGTGTAATTCATTAAATGCTGGTTGCATTTTTTTAAGTAATGCTGCAGATTCTGTAGAATTCTGTATTGGTCTGACTATTCTCATAGTTTATAAATACAGCTCATATGGTCTCTGCTGAGTGCTTTTATAAAGTTCTTGGTAAAGCACCTTGTTGACTATAAGTTGCAGTAGGCATGCACACTGTGTTTTGGAATTTGATGGATGTGTGCAGAGTCCGCAACTATCCTGCAATGAATAGATAATTACTTAACTGTGTTTTAGCATACATTATTGAACTGCATCCATCTCTGGTGTGCAGAAGTCTTCCTTTGTTGTGCTGCTCTGTCTCCAAATTTCTTTTGGAATATGGCCCTGTATCTGCTGACAGAATCTGACCTATCATGTATGAAACAGGACAATGCCCCTGACAACTTTGGAATTATAGTTGCACATAGACATCAATCAGATTATCTGGTTTGTTTAGAAGGAAACAAAAAAAGAAAGAAAGGAAGAAGTTCACAGCAAATAACAAGGAAGAAAAAGAAACTGATTAATGACTGTAAAGGAAAGATAATAATGTAGTAAAAGGGACACTGCTTTGTTGTGTAATACACAGGTTACAGGAAATGATAATATATTTATATCAGAAAACCTTCAGCCTACAGAAAAAGGCATCATTTTTCCAAAAGAGAAGGTAGAAAAAAGAGGTAAGGGGCAGGTGAAAAGGAAGCAATCAAAACTGAACGTGGAAAGATTGAAGAGCATTGCTGCAAGAAAAAAGAAGAGAAAGACAGATGTTGACTGCATGGCTCAAGCTGTGGATTTACAATACCAGCTGGATTAAAATTTAATACACAATGAAAACAGTAGGATTAATAAGATTAATGGTAATGAAAATTTAACCTTTGTAACAATTGCTAGAGCAGGTATTACTAGATTAGAAGTTGAAGATTCTTCAGAGCTGGTCAGCAAAGATATTCTTGTAATTGGAGATTCAATTATTAGAGGAACTGATACTTACATTTGAGAGAAGATAATGAACATCAGATAGTGCTATGCTTGCTAGGAGCAAAAATAGAAGATGTGAGACAAGCCTTGGAATGCCTTAAATTAAGAAAGTATGGATCCAGTTTTATTTATGTGGGTACAAATGATCTCATCTGCAAGGATTATCTGACTGCTAATAGGGAACTGACAGCCTTCTTAGATAGTATAGCTTGCACTGGTGTTAGGATATATTTCTCACAAATCACCTATAGAAAGGATAGTCATGTCACTGTGAATGAAAATATTTTTTGGGCAAATTCCTACATGAAAAAAGTGTCCTGTTTTAAAAAATGGAAATATGTAGAGCATCCAAGCCTAGTTTTGGGCCCACATGTGTTCAGACAGGATGGCGTGCATTTGTCAAGATCAGGGAAG
This sequence comes from Protopterus annectens, assembly GCF_019279795.1. NCBI lineage: Eukaryota > Metazoa > Chordata > Ceratodontiformes > Protopteridae > Protopterus > Protopterus annectens. The sequence goes on along the minus strand of NC_056725.1, from coordinate 506,762,163 downwards.
AGAATTGTTGCAGCAGATATTTTGCAATATTTGGCAAACACTAGGCAGGCTTTTGCCAGGTCGAAAATTTAACAGTTCACAGAAGGCAACATTTGATGCAGCTCTGATGGTTGTTAATGCAAGGAGAATTAATAATAAAGATTTTTTTTACTGGATAATTTGCTATGTTCCCACAGGACTGATGTTATTGTTTGTGAAACATGGTTAAAGAACAATGACTGGAAACCAGTTCTGTCAGGGTATAAATGTTTTTACTGTAACAGACATTCTAACAAAAAATCTCGTGAAAGTGTTATGATAAGGATTAAAGATAGTTATGAGGCCTGTGATTATTACATGTTCAGTGATAACACCAATACTATAGGCTATGTAATTGTGACAATAAAGACAACCTTGGAACATATAACAATTGTTGGAGTGTATAGACAACCAAAGTCAAGAGCAGATGACCTAGAGGAATTCATACATTTCTTGCATGAAACACAGGAAGGAAGAATAATATTAGCTGTGGACTTAAATTTACCAGAAACAGACCGGAATAATATTGATTCAACAACATTAGTAAGGAAATTATTCACAACATATTTTCAGTAACAACAATTGCTTTAGATTGTAAAGAAACCTACCAGGGGACAGAACATACTAGACATTGTGTTCCTAAAGAAATTACTGTTACTTGAAGTCACATTTTACCACTATTGATGTGCAGTGATCATGGGATTATAAAGGCTAATTTGTTGCTAGATAATTCTGCCAAACTGAAATCTAAACCAATGCACAGAAGGTTAATTACAGATTATATGGAAACAAAACAGTCACAATGTAAAACTAACTGGAATGAAGTGTTCAGTGGAAAAACTGTAGATGGAATGTGGAAAGTTTTGAAAGAGAAATTGTTTGAGTGCAAAAAATAAAAAAAAGGTTTAACATCAGAATCTAGGTATACAACTTCAAGGGATATATTTACATAAGAACAAGCTATCTGAGGTGAGAGACAAAAAATATAAGAAATGGAAAAGAGTTCAAACTACAACGTTGAAAACTGAAATAAACAAATTGGACAAACAGAGTAAGCAAAGTGTGAGACAAGATCAAGAAAAAATTTGAAGAAAAATTCATATAAAGATATTGAACATAATAGGAAACCTTTTTATAGATACATAAGATGTGGAAGGACTGGAGTAAAGATATACAAGTTGATAAACTGTGTGCAGATTCTAAAATTTATTCTCGGACACAACAGATTATAGATATATTTACAAAATCTTATGCAAAACAGTTTGGCTTCACAAAAGGGGTGATAAATTGTCCTAGTGACATCCAGGTAACCCCATATACTGGAATTAAATTAGATTATTAGATTATATTGAAAAAGAACCACGCAAATTGGATCCAAACAAAGTACATGTAGGAGATGGAATTAGTAACAATGACCTGAGAACACTTCAGCAAGAATGGTACCATTATATCTATTATTCACTAGGTCATAGAAGTATGGGGAGATTCCACAAGATTAGAGACATGCGCTTATTAAACCTGTCTTTAAGGGAAAGGAGAGTAGGACAAACCCAGAGTCATATAGACTCTTAAGTCTACTTTCATATTGTGGAAAAATAATGGAGAAGTTAATACTGGATAAGTTATTGTTAGAACTGGATAGCTTTGGACTTGAAATGATATATCAGCATGCACATGAAAATAGATCTATTACCAACTGTAACATGATGTTCTATAACAATATAATAACAGCTATGAATGAAAAATTGTGCTGTGATGTAATTTATATAGATAACTTAAGCATTTGATATGGTCATACACATAACACTGATCAATAAATTTGAACAACTAGGTACTGATGTACCCTTGATAAGATGGACAGCTGCATGGCTTACAAATATGACATGGCAAGTATCATCCAGCAAATGGACAGGTGAAATCATTGGTTACAGTCAGGGTGTCCGACAGGGCTCTGTACTAGGCCCTTATTTGTTCAGATTGTATCTTTCAGACCTAACGTTTTCATCTGAGGTGTTCTACAGTCTTTATGCAGATGACCTGAAATTGGGTAAACTGATTACATGTGTTACAGATATGGGATGTCTGCAAAATAACTTGACTAATTTACCATGTGTGTGCAGGAGAATAATATGCTGATAAATACATCAAAAACTAAGCATATTAGATTTGAGATACATAAACTAAAAGGTGAATATTTAATACAGCACACAGTGATTGAAACTGTAGACTCATTTAAGGACCTGGGTATATGGGTAGGTCCAGCTATGAGTTTTCCTAATCATATTAACCAATTGGTCAATGATAGTTATAGAACTATAGGTTATATAAAAAGATTTATAAAGTCTAGGAAATCAAAAATGATGAAGTCATTGTTTGTTAGTTACATTAGACCCAAACTAGAGTATGGAATAAGAATATGGAAACCGTTACAAGAAAACAAGCATGAGTAAACTGGAAAGAGTACAGCAGAAATATACCAAGGGCATCCATGGATGTGAAAATTTAAGTTATTATGAAAGATTAAAATATATGAACTTGTACAGTGTCTGTTACAGATATCTAAGAGAAGATCTTATTCACATATATAGGGCATTTAGAGACACCTACCTCTGGGAATGTTTGAGGTCATCAAAAAGCACTAGAGTATCTTCAGACAACCTATGTAGAATGTTCTATAGGAATGAGAAGTGTACTAATTGGTTCTCTGACAGAGTAGTTGATGCATGGAACAGACTACCAAATTACATTAAAGCAAGTACTAATTTAGATATTTTTAAGAACAGCCTGGATGCTTATTATAGAAACAAGTGTTTTGTTATATTGGCAAGCTAGAAGGGCATTAATGCCGGTGCTTGAAATAATTGTATGCATGTATGTAATGCCCTACTTAGGGATGGCAGGTTAGTTAATTTACTCAGGTTCAAACCCTGTACCTTGGTTGCAGGAGACAAGAGCTTGAATCCTCAATACCAACTAACAGACAACTCAGAAAAATATGAGTTTCAGTGCATTTTCAAGGAATTGTAAGCTTCAGTGCATTTGCAAGGAATTGTGAGCTTCAAGAGAAGAGAGGTTGCTAAGTCTGTTTTCAATGTGCAACTGTTTTGTTTAGCAAATGGTCATCACTGTTTGTGCTGCAGCATTTGAAAGCAGTGTTAGTAGCACAACAGGTAGAATACTTTCTTTTTATGTAGAAGGCTTTGAGTTTTACTTCCATAGTATATAGATGGATTACTGATACTGTATTGTACTTTAAGAAAGGGATGCTGAGTGTGTCCTCCTTTTGATGAGTTGCCTAGTAACTATGAACATGTTGTCAGTTTGCCATTTATTCCCTATTGCAATATTACTAGCTTATCAATTTTTTAAATGTAACTAGGCAATTTATTCTTCAAGGGCAGCAGGCACTGAATTTGTAGATGAAACCCATAAATATAAAGTTGTTTGCCAGAAGCAACCTCTTCATTAGTTATTGATATTTGTAATGTGGAAACATTCAGATGACTTTTACTTCTGCACAGATTGTGAATATTGACTGATATTGGTGGATTGTAATGACAGAAGTTTGAGTGGCCTTTTATAGTTGAAATGTTCTATAATGTGCAGTTTTATCATAATTGGTTCATATTTTTTCTTTCATTGCTTACTTGAACATTTTTCAAAACTACAAATTTAAAACACACTCTAACAAATGGTGCTTTATTATACAAGGAATATAATTTAATACAATCAGTAAGGTGAATCTTAACACATGCATGTATGCATAGTCCTAAAAATGTGTGCAAGGGGGCTAAGGATTGAAAAAACCCAGAGGTAAACAATCTGCCACTGGGCAGGATGCATTTTTTTGAATGTGGGTTTCCATGCCATTTCAGTGAATCTGAGTTTCAAAGTTAGAGAACTTTACTGTTCTATTACTGCATGTTTTCATTGTGAGACTGTATTTTTTAGCAAATGGCTATCACTGTTTGTGCTATAAAATTTGAAATAAAAGTTTTAAACTAAATCCAAATATCTATGAGCATTGTAGATGTAAATAAGAAAATAGTATGCACACAGACAGGTTTGAACAGTATTTCTGGTAAATGGGGATGCTGGAATGGCTGTGGGGGGGCTGCTTGTGTGTGTGTTTGTGTATGTGTGGGGGGCTGCTTTGTGTGTGAAGGCCTGCTGTGTGCACGTGGGGCCCCCAATCCATTACCCTGCCTACAACCCTATTTGACCGTGATCTGGCTCTGTTAGTGGCACAGCAGGCAGCAGAGTGTCAGTGGCACAGTACGTGGCACACTTGATTTTAATGACAGACAGAACAGAAGGTTGTAAACTTTCTCCTTTTATCAAGGGTACTGCAGTACAAAATTTTGGGGGTAGTATACTCTGAAAGTCATCCCCCAAATAAAATTTTAAATTGAGGTTCCATCTCCCTTATGATGGCGGAAGCTTAGGTGGTTGCTAAAAATCCTATAGCACTTACCAAAATAAGTTATGGAACTTCAGTGGTATCCTGGCCAAAATGTCCACAGTATGTATAATATAAATACTAGTTCAGGTCTCCACTGAAAATTAGCCATAGGCCCAGTGAGATCATCTCATCAACCAAAAGTAATAAAGTAAATACATTCACCATATGACCTAACCTAATAAACTAAAATGGTTTAACAGTGAATCTCTTGCTCAGACGATCATTTATATAATGCTTATAAAACTATCCTTAGAACATGAATGCACAATAATCATGACATAGTACAAGAGGTTGTGACATTGTACTAAAGGTAGAATTCCATATATGGGCTGCAAAAAATCATCTGGTCAAATGCTAAAATGGAAATAAAGTAGCATGTTATGGTAGTGAGCTAAAACTCCCATTCTAATTCACTCTGAACCTTGGCAACTAACAAAAATACATGACCGTGACTGTCTAAACTTTTTGTTGGCTCACAAGGAGTGAGTGTATCTTTTAGTCATGAAGGCATGACCTGACACCTTGAGCTGTAAATTAGGTGGTCAGGTGAATGATTTCCTTTAGTACAACAGAATAAATAAAACAAATGAAAAATAATGGTATAGAATATTTTTAATTATTTCATGTCTGGACTAACAAACTGGAACCTTTTCAGGGCCTTGTACTGAAGACTATAAAAAGGGGTCTCTGGTCTGAGCACATCAGTTGTCACAGTTGTCATAACCCCTTGTAAAGAGATGGCAACTTTTTTCACCTTTAATAAGTTGACTAGACATATGGACTATCATTAATAAAAGAACACCATCTACAACAACCACATTTAGACACATGTTTACAATTTTATTTTATCGAAGGTGTTTTCAGTATTTTCCCCATCTATGATTTTTAATACATATAGTATGACATATATAACATATTTTAATACTTTTTAGTATGTATTTTTTTTGCATATTATATTTACATTTCAAACACAAGAAGAATGGGAAAAATGTTTACTTTGTTTTAAGACAGAAGACCAAAGATCAACTCATTGAAGGCAACTTGTGATATTCTTCCTGTAATCTTAGGATCTGCATTTCAGGACAATCAAATCAAGACTTTAATTGGGATACAAGTAAATCTGACCCACAGCTGATTGTAGATGGCTCATCTACTCTTCATCTCCAGAGGAAAAAGGCAACTGATGCAGTTTTTAGAAAAAAAAATAGTTTTATTTAGTCTTCACAGATAGATAAGTGTGCTTGCAGTCAAATCTTAATGGTTTTACAGTGACCTATGCTCTTTTTAATTGGTGGAGGTAAAAATACACCTAATTTGAATATGACAAAATAGGGGTGGGGAGTTAATTGATGCAGGAAAAACACACCTCATTGTATTTTGACCAAATGTCCACCAACAGGGTGTGGTATCCATACTGGCTAATCCTCCCCTATCTTCTTACAGTCCTTGTGTGATATAACAATATCAGTTAACCATATTCAAGATGTGTCCAACAGTGACTCAGCCTGTTCAAGCAAGATAATTCCCTTTTCCTTGTTTAAACAGAACCATGTATTAGCACTTTAATTGAACAAACTGTCCTGCTTGAGATACCAAGGATTCCCTAACATTTTAACATTTTAAAAAAGCTTAGGTGTCCATCTTTTTATCAGACCTTTTTGTAGATTTCTGGAGCAATTCATCTTGTTTTCAATAAAACAGACTGTGATTTAGCTTTCTTAGTATTAAAACACTTTTGATAGAAATGCAAATATTGTGTCTGTTTAGTAGAAATGTAAGTGCTGAGACCAGGTGGTTTGCAGGCATTTAGTTGTTGATCCACTGGAGTGCCATCTTCTCCTTCAAGAGGCCCCATCTCTAATTTATCCAGTACTTGAAAGCTGAATCTTTTTTGCCCACATAGAAACTTCTGCAAGAGTCACATTGGGCCCTGTATATGACAAATGAGCTGTGCATTCACACCTTTTGTGACTATAGTATATCTTGCTGGAGTTGGGGCAATAGAAATGATGAGAGTTACTGATATATATATATACATACATATATATATATATATATATATATATATATATATGTGTATATATATATATATATATATATATATATATATATATATATATATATATATATATATATATATATATATGTGTGTATGTATATATATCTACTGTAGAAAGTGGAAAAATGACAACATTGATTTTCATAACTTCGAGACCACAAAATTCAGTTCACTGAACTGCACAACATCGAGCACCAGAATATCAAACATAGTAGTGTTAATGGTAAGTTACTCTTAGGAACTGTTTTGTTATAGTTAATGATATTTGGTGAAATAGTGCTGTGTCACTTTAAGGTGTTGTGTTGTGGTTCTAAAAGAAATATGTTGGATGTAATGGTGGAAACAGCTGGTTTTGGTGAACTGTGTAGTAGAAATGTATGGTTTAACAGGGAAAATAAATAATAATAATAAATAACAGGTATGTGCTGGGTTTAGAACAGAGAATTGAAATGTTAAAATGCTGTTGACACTACTTATGTAGTGGTAGATGCAGAGTGTGTACATCGATTACAGTTTTCCTCACTGTACTGCGATCTTGGAGTTCGTATATTTAATTTGTGGGGGGGGGGGTGCAGGGGGGCATATCCCCCCCTGCAAAAGCATAGGGGTTGCAAACTAGTTGAAGTTTTGAGACAGTTTTGTTTTGCTTTTTGTAGTTCAATGTTTGGGAGTCGATGTTCCGTTTGTGTTGTGCAGTTCAATGTTATAGGAGTCGATGTGCAGTTTCAGTGAGCTGAATTTTTGATTTTGTGGTCTCAAAGTTATGAAAGTCGATGTTATGATTTTTCAACTTTCTAAAGTAGATCCATATATACATATGTATATAATATATATTTACTATAGCTTGAGTTTGCTGGCCTACTGAACCACAAAATAAGTCTTTTGATAGAAGTGATGTACATGGTCAGTAAAGCATTACACCTTGTGTTTCATGAGACTCACCAATTTTGGTGTCACCAAATGCAGTTTAGTTTGGTTTCTACTTTATTATGTGCTATCAGATTTTTTTTTGCTATAGGTTCACTAGGAAGACTAATACATTTCTAGCAGTTTTTTATATAAAGCATTGTTGATACATATCATTTTCTGATAATGCAGTGTGATATTGATTTCTGTGTTGTAACTAATATGCAATGAAAAAAAAAACACATACTTGGTATTCCTAGCAGTTTTCCTTCAAGTGTGACTGAAGGCTAGCTAAGTGGTGACTGACTGTTTCTGTTTAATACGTAGGGCAGGATTCACGAAGGCTTGCACGGAGTGTAAGAGACGTGTAACACTCCATGCAAGCCTCGCGATCCAGGAACAGCCCTAAACTCCGTGTAAGAGACCAGCTAAAACATCTCTTACACGGACTGGGCGTGGACATGCTAAATACCTCACTTGCAGCTGAAAGGTATGCAAATCAGGTATATTAGCAATCCATGAAGCAGAAACCACCCCGTGTAAGAGACGTTTTAGCTGCAGAAATGTACTCAGTTGACAACTGAGTATGTTTCTGCAAAATTCACAACGGAGCCATGTCAGCTCCAAATAAAGGGTGCATATGTGTCAGGCAGCATGCCAATGGCCAAATATGTGGCCATTGGCAAGGTAACCCGATGCAAAAATAATAAAAATATATTTTTTTTTCTGCGCTGTATAAAACATAAAAATGAAGGTTATAAACCCACAAATGTGGGTTTTATGCAATACATGGAATGACAATGCAGGGACCAGCAGACCAAAAACAACATGGCCACCGTGTAGTGGTTGCTAAGGGGGGAAGCTGAGTGTAAGACATGTAACTAAGCATTAGTAGGCAATCTCATGTAAATGAGGGTTAGGATACTGAATCTCACAGTCACATAGCAAATGAGCACAGTCTGAGTAGTGTAAGAGATACATAAGGGGGAGGAATAGAGTAGGAGATAGGTGACATCACAGGGGGGAATTGTAGAAAGAAATGCAGTTCATTGGAGGTCAGTGTAACATGACAGATGACAGACACAGATCAGGGAAAGAGGAGTGCCACAAGATAAGCATGGGAAAGTCAAGAAATGGAAGGTGTACACTGTTACTTACACTAAAGTTTCTTGCTGGGCATGCATGCACACATGTGCGCACCATGAAGCGCGAGTAGGGCAGTGTGCGCGCGTGTAAGGCAGACTGAGCATGTGGGAGCATGTTGGTAGATGTTTAACACTGTTTGCGCGGGTGTGCGCCCGTGTAGGGCAGGCTGAGCATGTAGGAGGCTGTTGGCAGACTTGTAACACAGTTTGCATGGGTGTGCACGTGTTTTAACCCGAATAAGTAGATTCTGAACCGTGTAAGCACGTGTGCGCGTGTGTAAGACACTGTGAGCGTGTTTCTGCTGGTATGCACGTTGCTTCCCCCTGAGGAAACAGAAAGGAAAAAGGAAGCAACAGAATTAGTAGGAAGCTAGCAGGGAATACTGCTGAAGCTAGCAGGTGAAAACAATTAGAAGCAGGCAATTACACAGGCAGAATAGTAGCCCAGCCCAGCACTTAAAACTCTGCAAACAGTAGTGCAGGATGTTTCTCTTAAGAGACACTGCAAGACAGGAGGATGTGATAATCAGCAACATGTGTACTGGATGGCAAGATGAGAAGTGTATCCTTCACTGGTAAGACCAGACCATAGAGTAATCACACTGGATATACACATCCCGACCCCAGTCCCTGGCCAGAATACCACAGTGAAAAACATGTGTAAAGCATAGGTTGCACCCCTCCAGACCGATGTGGAATCCATGAAAGGCCTGTGCAAGTGCAGAATATGGGACACACCGCAGAACATGTTATACAGGAATTCCATTAACACAGCCAGGAATGCTTGGAGTATGCAATCACAAATAACAACAAGACACAATGCCATACACGCAGGGCATCTGGCATGCTGGACTCCAGCCATTACCAAACCATGCAAGAGAATGAGGAAGCTACCACATGATAGAGCAAACATAAAAAGGGAAGTAATCACTGATCAGTAGTATGGCAATAACATATGTCCACACATACAATCCACTAAGGCCAGCCACAACAAGTAGAATCTGTGAATCCAGAGGCAATGTGACACCTGTCCCAAGTACACAGACAACTACAAATCCCCCCAGTAAATACAAATATATGTGATAGATGCAACCATGTATCCAAACCAGAGGCTGAGCTCCCCCAACCCAGTATTGTCAAAACTAGTCAGGAGGAGAAGGTAACCACATACACCACAAACCCAGTCCCACATAGACCTACCACAACTGTAAACCAAACACATAAACACACAAAAACATTCCCGGAGGCCCTAATTACAAACACACCACACCAACAGAAGCCTCCAAAGCAGATCACAAGCAACCACAACCTCCAAACATAGCACATGCAACACATAGTACACAAAGCTGGTGTGCCAAACAGTCACAGGCCAGAAGGAGAAACAACATGCCTGATACAGTTGTAATAGGTGTCTGTATAGGCAGACATACTGCTGTCCCACTCACCAGACTGAACAAGGGAAAGGGTACAGTAAGCCGCCTGTAGGCTGCCACAATATGCCACATAACACAAGTACGCAGGTCACCCCAAAGCAAGCAGAAATATGATGCACTCAATGTCCATGCTGGTGTGAATGACCTGAGATGTACCTCCCTGGGCTACATGAAAAGAGACATGGATGAGCTCTCTGAGTATGTACCCCAGGCCGGTATGACACTGGCCATGTGCAGCATCCAACCCTCACCAAGAATGATGCCACAGTACAAACACAGAATGATCATGTTTAACAGGTGGCACAGTTACAGCTGTCAGTTCAAGAGGGTCTAATGTCTGTCTGCTTGAGATGTCAAGCATGACAAGCCATGCTGCTGTTCCAGGGATGGCTTGCACCTGTTACCCCTGTGCGTTTGGATACTGGATAAGGCCTTTGCCACCTCCATAGAGCCGTATGTAGGCAAGGCCAAAAAGACTACCCACCACCCTAGAAAACATAAGTGGTAAGAAACATAAGGGTAATGCTGACCAATGCCAGATATGTAAACTGCAATATGCTTGCCCCTGAGGCACTTCCCAGTATGGAGAACATCGATGTCTGTGCAGTGACAGAAGCCTGCTGCAAGCCTAGTGATAGCACACCAGCACTACCAGGTTATACCACATATCATGCGTTATGGCCCCAACACCTGGACCAAAACATCAAAGGAGGGGGAGTATACATATGCAGCACAGACACCCATATGGCCAAGTAACTGACAATGCACAAAGCAGCGGAGACAACCCATGTGCACCTAAGTGTAGTCAAAACTGCTGTACAGTCTGTAGCATGCGACAGACTACACTCTCACACACAAGAACTCCACCCAGACATCCTGAAGACACTGGACAGTATGAATGTCCCACCAAATACCAGACAAGGTACACACAAATTACCACATAGGTTGCAAACCATTATGTATGCAAGGAGTAATCAGGGTCCTAGGGACACAAGTCGACAGTACCCTGTCATGTGACACTCACAATGCCAATGTGGCTAGGAAGATTGTCGATACTGGACACCGTATCATGAAATGATTCACATCTACATCAACAGAGGTCACTGTGCCGCTGTACTGTTCCCTTATCAGACCCATAATCTAGTACAATGACTCATATGGGATGTACCGTACGTGACACCTGCAGCGGTTCGGAATACCTCATAGTTATCCCACCAAGAGGATAAAGGGTGTGAAATATATGTCATTTGCTGCCTGGGTGTAGACACCCCAGCTGAATGCAGTCACAGACTGCCTACACAGAGGCATTCTCTGTCTGTTGTACAAGGCCATGTCCAACACAGGAGTAATGGACATGCTCCACCACAGGAAATCAAAGCCATTGGAGCTGTGAGAGGGACAGATGTCAGCCTCAACACATAATGAAATAGGATGTGCTGGAGGATACATAACCCAGAGGCTCCCCACACCCAGAAACAGGATCCCAATCCATGTTAGGCAGAGCCCCTCACTGACACCCCTCAACAGGAATATTGCCAAGTGGATGGATGATTGTACATGTATACTGGGGGTCTTCACTGTGTCATGACCAGACAGAGGCACAGTAAAGAAATTCATAAATGGCCATAATAGTCACATAGCAAGGGGCGGCGAAAGACACACACACTCCGGCTAAGCTTACTAATGTCCTAGGGTGGATAGCCTAGTATGAACCCATGAACCTATGAAGATACAAATTGTACAGGACACTAAGGATAATCACAAGGCTTACTTAACTGATGGTAGGAACCATGTTGGGCATCCACAGATATGCTCCGAATCACAAAGATATTACAAACAACATACCAAACACATACACATATTGCTAACATACAACCTGACAGGTGCAGTGCAAACCCACCCCCCCAGAATGCAAAATATCTATCCCAGCAGACTGCTGGTCCCCTGACATTGCAGATGCTGAGGTAACAGACATCATCTGCAAAGCAAAACACACAGCAGCAAAGGTATGTGATGGTGTCCTGGGCTGAGGCCAACATGGACTCCAAGAATAATGGAATGCCAAATCACACTACTGCCCAATGTCAGCCCTACCACAGGATATGTACCCAAAGAGCAGTGTACAACAACAGTGGTCCTTCACAACAAAGGTGTTGCCTGAATGGATACTGCAAACTACCACCCCAGGATCCTGATAAGCTTGGTCTGCACAGCTATGGAAAGGATCAGTATGTACCGCAGACATAAAGCTATTGTGGACCTACTGATACTGGACCCTACACAGTGTGGCTGTCGTAACTGCAGATCCTGCCCCTAAACATGTTTGACCCATTTGAAGCAGTCATTAAGGTCATTGATGAGGGCAATGTGGTCCACACAGCGTAGCTGGACCGTGCATATGCGTCTAGACAATACCCTACGAGTTCAGTATGGATATGTTCACCAGCTTAAATATATACCCCTATGTCAGTAGAGGAGTTGCAAACCAGACCAAGGACAGAACTGACATGGTCAGACATGCTGCATCCATGTCAGACTACAAAGCAGATATGAGTGGCATCCCACAAGGACTGGTCCTGGGCCCCCCCCTCTGTTCTGTATATATGTCCCATAGGTATAGGCCAACATGGAAGGACTGTGACTGAACCTGTATGCAGAGGAGTACAAACAGCCCACCATATCCGACCCCCAGCTGACACAAGCAACCCACAAAAGGGCCACCTACAAACAGACAACTGGAGCCATAGCCATGTTAGCAAGCTAATTGCAGAACTGTGTATAGACAACCACCGTGGATATAAAGTAAGTGCCCACAAATTACCACACAGGTGTTAACCCATTACGTACCTAACATGTAATGAGAGACCTGGGGAGAAAAGGTGATAGATATCCTGCACTGGACAAACATGTGGCTGTAGTGTTCGCAGAAACATACTATATACCCACCCAATCATGAAGGTTGTCAGATGTAGATAAGGGGAGGTCACTGTGGCTATGCAGTCATCCTTCATCAGCGTCACAATTAACTACAATAGCCCCTGTGGGATATACCTCAGCAGACACCTCCATCAACTGTAAAGTCCATGACAGTACCCCACCAGGAGTAGCAAAGAGCATGAACAGATGCCATGTGTTGCCTGAGTAAACAAACTGCAGCCCCACACACTTCCATACTGACCAGCAAACAGGCAAGCTGTGCCTGATGTATGAAGCCATGTCCAACCTGGAATCAATGAACATGCTGCACCTTGTACAATCTGAATGGCAGTGAGCTATGCACATGAGAGACCTGAACCCCAGCACCGACATACATAGGACAAGCTGTACAGAATGATCCATAACACAGAAGGCACCCCCACTCTTCAGTAAACTCCCGGTACAGGTCAGCCAGAGAGTCACCTATTGACACCCCTCAAGAGGAATCCTGATGAGTGGATGGGAGATGGTAGGCTAACCCTGGGTATCACTGTTATGTCAGAGGTAGACGGAGGCACAGTATACTAACCATGACATATGTCATGGCAAACTCCAGTTACAATGTGTGTCGAAGGACAAACACACCCTGTGACTAGCATCAGAACTGGCCTAGGGAACATTGCTAGTGTTTGCCAATGTCCACCCATGTTGTGGAATACACTACCAATGTTGGACGAGCCTGGTGTAGGTAGTCCATATCTGAACATAATGCAACATGGTCATATGTGCACAACTGGCCCCTACACAGTCTGTTGTGCTCACTATGAAGATGTCAAGCAGTGATAGGACTAAAGCCCAGGATACTGTCCACCACAGTGAAAGTACTGAACCAGTACACTATACGGTACTACAGTGTTAGGTCATTATGGAAGTATGTTGACAACTGTCTGCAAAGTATCCCATGCAATCCCTGCAGTCACAGTATAATCCCTGTTGTGGCAGACACGAAGCAGTTGGCCAGTTATTACACAACATGACACCCAACACACAACCATAAATGTGAGATATTGTTGAACTTCACACACACCCAAATATGTGGTGGACTTCAGAGTGCAACATATGGAAAGCTCACACTGGGCATGCTCGCACACTTTGATAAATGAGGCATATGTCAGACAACATGCTATGGAAAGGCTGAACTGGGCACGCTCACACACTTAGGCCATATCTCCGTTTAGCAGTTGGCCACACATATCTGGTATTTGTACGTGTCATTCCAGGAACCAACCACAACACAGCAATCTGCCCAGTGCACACGGTAAATGACTACAGAGACATAAGTGATATAGTGGATCGCCGTCATATGCAAACATCTTCCACAGATACACAAGTTGGTCATAGGAACAGGGAATGCTATGGCAATAAAGACCTGCAAACAGTAGAACAGCACAACAAATATTGTGCATCTGACAATTGAACATATGGGTGTAGAGGTCAATACTAGGGTTGTTGCCCTAGGGAATGACAGCTCAGCCAGAGTGTGCTTGACATCTGCATCTCCAGTACAGTAGGCTACTGTGCCACTGTAAAGTAGGTCACATAAGGCAACGTGTGGGGCTAGTGAGCTGTGCCTCTGTCAAGCAGGGGCACAGTGGAGATCCCAGGGTTTGAATGTGCTAAGCCACAGCCATGTTGTCGGTGTGTGCTGGAAGAGGGTTGCTGAGGATCTCTAACAGTAAGTGGCTGTCAATAACAGACTGAGGGGAGCCCTATCTGCATTCTCTGGACAATTCCACTGTCAACACTGTGTTGTGATGATTATGTGTGAATGAAGTGCCATGCCGGAACTGTTCACAGATGTCCTCCCTCTGTGGGCTACAGCTCTGCAATGTATTAGCTCACTCTGTCTGTTGTACGGCTCATATATGGCTGGTGTACACCTGACAGGTGTCTTGTTGTGGAACAGTCATGGGTACATGTGGGATAGCATGATCAATGCAAACCATACACATGCTCATAGAATGCAATTGTCAAGGATTATGCTGAGTGGCCTGTATAGTCCCCCAGCATGGGTCCTCTGAAGTCGTCCACCCCAGTCTTCACAAGTGTAGAGTCTGCTTGTGCTAAATACAGTTTGTGGGCAGTGACAACCTTGCCTGGGGGTGGAGATGGGATATGGATGTCCAGGGAAAGGTGGGTATGGTCAGATATCAACAATGGTGGTCTACCTCTGGTGTGAAACAGTGAGTACCCATGTTTCAGATGGACAGGTGCAATATGTATTCCCCCATGTGGCTGTGGTGTGTGGTTCTGCCATAGCACATGGACCCACAAATTGTAGTGGCTGTAGGGTAAAGTGGTAGAGGCCTGAGTAGTTCTCACACACAATATGCCTGTACCTGATGTTAACAACTGGAATGGTGTATGTGAACACATGCATATCCCGGCACTGTTCCCAGGGAAGCTAAGTGTGTGTCCCGGATGTGGGTGTGGTGTTCTGGACTGGTTGTGTTGTGTGTTACAGATCCTGTGGTCACAAAGCATGGTATAGAACATAACCTGCCAGTGCGATGTGCATATCTGACCCTGACGTAGGTGGCTGCAAATGCATATATATGCTATCCCCCACCTGACAGGTAGTACTACATGTACATACCTCTGTAGAAATAAAGATGTCAGCACCCTATAAATACTGCAGGTGCGGAACAGATGCCCAGTAATTCCGATAGTGCGCTCCGCCAATGCGTTTCCCTCAAGTGTCATAATATAGTTAGGTAGGGGTTTGAATCCTGCAAATGCTCAGTGTGTGTGTCTAGGTGGGTGAGTGGGGTTTGTGTGTGTGAAAGTCTGTGTGAGGGAAATGTCCCTTTTGGCAACTGGGAAAACACACTACAGGATGCACATTCCCCTTTCTAAACACTGATGATGTCAGCACCCTATAAGTACAGCAGGAGAAGGGAAGTCTCCCAGCAATGTGAATAGCGTTTTCTGCTAATGCGTCTGTCTCAAGTGTCATAACATAGTTAGGTAGGGGTTTGAATCCTGCAAATGCTCAGTGTGTGTGCAAGTCTGTATGAAAGAAATATCCCTTTTGGCAACTAGGAGAACACACTACAGGATGCACATTCCCCTTGCTAAACACTGATGATGTCAGCACCCTATAAGTACAGCAGGAGAAGGGAAACCTCCCAGTGATGCAAATAGCGTGCTCCGCTACTGCGTCCGTCTCAAGTGTCATAACATAGCTCGGTAGGGGTTGGAATCCTGCAAATGCTTACTGTGTGTAGAGGGGGTTAGTGTGTGTGCAAGTCTGTATGAAAGAAATATCCCTTTTGGCAACTAGGAGAACACACTACAGGATGCACATTCCCCTTTCTAAACACTGATGATGTCAGCACCTTATAAGTACAGCAGGAGAAGGGAAACCTCCCAGTAATGCGAATAGCTCGCTCTGCTAATGTGTCCGTCTCGAGTGTCATAACATAGCTAGGTAGGGGCTTGAATCCTGCAACTGCCCAGTGTGTGTGCAAGTCTGTGTGAGGAAGATGTCCCTTTTGGCAACTGTGAAAGCACTCTACAGGATGCACATTCCCCTATCTCAGCACGGATGATGTCAGCACCCTATAAGTACAGCAGGAGAAGAGAAACCTTCCAGTAATTCGAATAGCGCGCTCCGCTAATGTGTCTGTCACGAGTGTTATAGTATAGTTAGGAGGGGTTTGAATCCTGCAAATGCTCAGTGTGTTTCGAGGGGGTTAGTGTGTGTACAAGTCTGTATGGAAGAAATATCCCTTTTGGCAACTAGGAGAACACACTACAGGATGCACATTCCCCTTTCTAAACACTGATGATGTAAGCACCCTATAAGTACAGCAGCAGAAGGGAAACCTCCCAGTAATTCGAATAGCGCGCTCTGCTAATGCATCTGTCACAAGTGTCATAATATAGTTATCCACTTCACAAAACCTGCTTTGTCATGCTCCACTTTCTATTCATTCCTATATATTTGCTATTACTGCATTTCTGAGTACAGCTGTCGTGGCTTAGTGGTTCAGTACCTTGAGTGTGGTGCATGGTATCCTGGGTTCAAACCTGGCCACTGCGTTTTATATTTTATGACTGTCTAGACAGGCTAGGGGGTGTGTCTTTGTAAAGGCAGTTTTGTTACAGCTTGCTCAACGGTGCCCGTCGGTTAGCTTGTTGGCGCGGTGCGCAGCTCCACGCAAACGGGGTACGCTGGTTTAAGCCTCATTTGGCTATCAGCACGCTTATTACGCTCAGCTCAGCTAGGGGCACATAGTTTCAGCGTGTGAAACCACTGCTCACCTACGGGCACTCATTTTGCACCTGTTAAACCACTGCTCACCAACGGGCAGATGCACTCACCTTGTTAAACTGTAGCTCAGATATAGGCACATCTGGCATCTTTTATTATTTTATCTCACATTTCTTCAAAATAAATGGACTATTTCATTACATTTTACATAAACTATGATTTTATATGTGTACATGTTTGTCAGGGACTTGTTTCGTGCTTATTTTACTAGAAATAAAAATTGGTGTTGCGGGGGCTCGAACCATGAATGCCTGTTCTTCAGCCGACGTCTCTACTGCTATGCTATTGCTTCTCGGCTTACATACATTTAGTTCTTATATCCTTTTCCACTGACTGCTAACTGTGGCTAAGCTACGGGCACGCCCGTGCAAACGAGCGCACACACGGGCAAACATCTTTACGATTGAAAAAAATATATAACATGTTCATTTATATATTTTATGTTCATAGTCTGTGGGGGCATGTGTTGTGTTTATTCACATTTCCATGGCCTCTGTCGTGGGTGTTTGCTTTGGGCAATTTTACTCTTCTGGGGGCGTGTCCGCTTGCAGGGCTCGGCCTACGGACACGCCCCCTACTGTCTTCCACGGACCGTGTTAGCCTTAGGTGTGATTCAGCATGCTCTCATGAATATGCAGAGCATGCTGACATCACTCTGTTTAACTGCAGCCTCCGTGTAAGAGTTATAACTCTTACACTGAGGCTTCGTGAATCCTGCCCGTAATGTTGTGACAACCTAAAAAACATGTTTTGCCAGAATGATTACTATACCTTTTTTGATATACTAGAGGTTTGTTTGTATTTTACAAGGAGCATTTTTTTTTCTTATTAATCTGTGAGGATCTTAAGAAGCCAAGCCTTTCATTTCCATGGTTATTTTTAGCCCACATAGTTTGCACACAAATAACCCAGAGACAGGCCAAACAAGGATGTGTTGGGACATTTCCTTGTTTCCTCTATCGGTGAGCGACAATGGATGCTAAACCAAAGGTGAATTTGCAGTTTCCCATCCATTCATCCGAACTGTATTTAAATAGAGTAAGACAATTACTTTGCTTTAAGTATACTGGCAGATAGCTCCACAGAAGAGGTGTTCTGTGATATATACTGATCCTTTCAACATGTTCTATTTATGTCCAAAAGAGATTGAGATCCCTTGAGTGATTGTTCATGCTACCACTAGACTTGTTTTTTTGTAATAGGTCTAATAGAATAAGTTATGTTGAGGCTCTGAGGCTCTGCAGACGTGTCAAGAGGTTGTCTTTTAGTAACCTGTATGGTACTGAGTAAAGGGACAAGCCTTTGAGATGGTCTGTATAGTCTTTTGAGATTTAGAACCTTAAGTTTTTTAGTGACAAATTATTGTGTTTGGTATAGTTGTGACAAGCATTTGGACAGTTACATACTGACTGGGGCAGTATATTCAATAATCGGTGGGTTGAGAGCTGAGTACAGTGGAATGATTACATCCCTAGACCTGGATGACATACCTGTAGATATAAACTTTGAGATAAAAAAGGAATTCCTTACAATAGTGAATATGTGGTGATCAGAGAGCAGTTCATAGGTTCCCAGATTCCTGACCATGGAATCAAATTTCAGGGGTGTGTTGTCAATGTAGTAGTTATACACCTATGAACCTATAAACTTATGTGGATATTTTTAAATTTAGTGTTTTTTTTTTTTTTTACTGATGGGGGGACAGATGCATCCGTGCACCTATTTTTATGTGCAGACTTTGGTGGTAAATGAATCCCATAAGCAGTGGGGTTGTCAAAATGGAAGGGGCATTTGAATTTTGCTAGGTCATCACTAAGTTTTATTTGATTAGCCTTGGCATAATCTCTGAATATCAAGGTATTTACAGATGCTTCCAGCTTCACTCTTACTGAGAATGTGACAGATTTGTGGCCTGATTTGATCAGGGAGGAAGTTGCAATCGGTTGGGAGCAAAGCTGCCCCATATTAGTAAGGATGAAGTTTAAGGTTTTACCAGGCTTGGCTGAAGTGCAGACTACCTGTTCCAGAGAGTTTATATTGATAAAGTCCAGACATTTCTAGGCACACATGTTTGAGGATGTATATGTCTTTCAGTTAATGGAGGAGTAGTTAAAACCTCTTAGAAGAATGGTGTTTAACGTAATGCTTAAGGACTTCATACTGATTAGGCAGGAGGTATGGTTTGAGGGGGACATAGGAAGGTCTTGTAGTTAGCTATGATATGATAGGGTGGTTTGTTAATAGTACATTGGATGTGGAGGAGCTCCATGTCATTGTCTTGTCTAACAAGTCTGGAGGTGAAATCTTTTTTAAGCATATGGCTACACCACTGCTTTAAATGCCTTTAAATGCCAGTATTCAAATCCAAGTGGTTAGAAATTAAATTCTTGTAATGTGAAAAGACAATTTTGGTTGACCAAAAATACTGTGACTGTGCAGGACTGGAGTGTAGAACTTTCACAATGTTGTTGTTTGTCTTTCGGCTTTTCCCGGTTAGGGGTTGCCACAGTGGAACTCTGGTCTGCTAATGACTGGCAGTTGGTTTTTATGGTGTTGAATTGCCAGCCCAACGCCCAACCTTCAACGAAGGCACACCCATTCAATGCATGTCTTTCGAATGCCCACTCGACCGCGGGGAGGACATGCAGACTCCACACAGAAAGCACTCCCAACCCAAGCCGAGAATCAAACGGAAGAACCTCTTGTTGTGAGGCAACAACGCTACCGCTGCACCACCACGGAAGTATAGAATTTCCACGATATGAGGCATAATTAGAGACACGTTAGAGAAATATATAATTCTGAGTTTATGCTCATTATACTGTATAATAGTATTGATGCAAAGACTGTGAATACACTGACTATTATCACAGTGAAGAAGGCTTTTGACTGATAATATTGTTTGTACCACCTTAATAGTATTTGCAGGTCACAAGTTGTTTACATTAGTTTTAATTATGCTTTTTAATTTGATCTTTCAGTTAATGCTCTGGAAGAATATTTGTTGGCTGCTAGAGATACGATATTCCACATCTCAGAAGTGTGAAACACTTACTCATCAACTTTACACTTGGCAAACAGCAAGAAACCTTAAAAATACAAAGTTTAGATCTAGTTTAATTTTCCAAAACTCCTGAATGGCATTTACCATTGAGAAGGATGAAACTCTAGGCACTGTAGGAACAACTTCTTTAACAGTGTGAATTGAACAACTTTTCCTTTTGTTCCATCTGTTTATGTCTTGGAAACCTACATGTTCTAAGCGTGTCTTGCTTCTGCACCATTACCATGCAACTGACTGATTTATTTGGTTCACTTTGCTTAACAATTCAAGGCTTTCAGTGCATTGCAGATTTGCTCATTTTTGCTTTTAAGAGCAATAGGAACTCTTCTTGGTGCATGAATAACTGACATTATTTCATGGGAAATCTTAATGTGGTATTCTCCTGTAAACAACATAATCCATTAAAAAAAACAGTAGAATTCTATAAATATAAAAGTAGCTTGATTAGTCTGCTATTATAACGTTCAGTAAAGTAGTTATAACTATATTCCTCTTGTAATGCATTAACACTATCAGAACATTTTGCATCTTTAGAGTGTTCTTGAACCTGCCTTGAGGAAAGTACAGTTGTAAGTTGAACTTACCATAACAGTAGATGTTCGAATGATCACTACTTTAGTAATCATATCGATGCTGACCAGCTTCCAAAATTTTAGTGCACCTTTTACATGCCCAAATTGTCCATCTCACATGTCCACACTGTCCAGCAGTTCAAGATGAGCTGACTAAAGGACAGGTTTGGGTGTGAAACCCTTTATAGCCTTTCAGCCAGCAGAGAGATAGAGGCTGAGTCATGAAAAAACAATGCTAGGAACAACACAAATTAAATGTCCACACCTGGTATAAGAAAACATACTAACAAAACAAGGGGAGGGAGTGACCACTGCAGGAGTGATTATTCAACCAACTATTGATCACTGCTGCCCTTAGCCATATGGGTAGCTTACCTTAGCTAATTACATTTGGGAGGGGGAAGGGGAAGACTCCAACAGCCTCTGGAGAATAGCCCTAGCAAAGCTTGATCTGGACCTAGAGAAGGAATGAAGCTTATAGTGCTTTGTAAAAGTCTGTACAGAGGATCAGGTAGCAGCATTTAGAATGTTATACACATAACAATGCAAAAAACAGGCACAACACATAATAACAGACACACCAGTATCTCAACAATTGTGAGACTCATGGATGTTCTCCTCACCAGGTTGGATAATTGCTACAGTTAGCTGCTTGTCAGGTGCCAGGATCCATCAAGTCACTCAAGCACTCAAGTCAGTCAACCACAAATACTGATATGACTTTGTCATAGTCCATGTGGGGTGAATGACTTGAAACATACCTCACTGGACTATATGAAGAGAGCCATGACTGAGCTCTCAGAGTAAGTGTCACAGGCAGGTATAAGCCTAGCCTTAAGCAACATTCTACCTGCTGCAAGGATGATGCCACAATACAAACAAAAAATGATTGACTTTAACAATTACCTTAGCTTCTGGTGTCAGCCCAAGGAGATCCAATATCTGTCATCCTGGGAAGACATGGTTGGCAGGCCAAGCTGCTTTGCCAGAGATGGTCTACACCTGACTCCCCTATGCTTTTGGATACTGGCAAAGGCATTAGCTACCCCTATTGTGCATTTTTAGGAAGTGCAAAATAAACAACCTCCCAATATAACAAAATCCACTCTGGATAAACTCAAGGTACTGCTGTTTAAGTCCAAACAAGAAACTGCACTCCCTGGAAGCACTCCTTATTTTGGAAGATGCTGACATCTGTGCAGTCACTGAGACATGTTTCAAAGATGTGGAAAGCACTCTGGCCGTGCAGAGCCACAATGTTCCATAGGTTCAGACCACAAACTGAGCATGAAAAAATCAAAGGCGGAGGTGTATCCATCTTCATTAACGATAAATACACCTTTGAGACTGGTCAAACAGTTTGACTCTCATGAGCTACGCCATATCCAATTGACAATAGACAAAGCTCCCTACCACATCATAGCTAGCTATAGGTCACCCGCCATGAAGCAGGAAAAGCATACTGCATATCTGGAATTACTAGAGTCACTTGCCATACAGCCTGACACCTTACTCATGGGTGACTTTAATTGTCCTGTCATTGAGCGGAAAACATACATGACCACAAGCATGCTGGCTCAGAGATTCTTGGGCTTTGTCAGTGCAAATG
Source organism: Protopterus annectens (assembly GCF_019279795.1). NCBI lineage: Eukaryota > Metazoa > Chordata > Ceratodontiformes > Protopteridae > Protopterus > Protopterus annectens. The sequence goes on along the minus strand of NC_056725.1, from coordinate 506,739,643 downwards.
GGCTGGAGCAGCTAGAGGCTCAAATGTCCTGGACATAGTACTCACTAACATATAAGATCATTGACCCCCCCCCATGTGATGTTCTCCAAGGTAAGATTGACCATAAATCAGTCTCGTTCAATGTAATTATAAGGGCAGATACCCATTCAAGCTCAAAAATGCTTAAGAATTTTTCTAAGACAAATGACCTCCTACTAAGTGATGGTATAAGAAGTTTCAAACCCTGCTCAAGCACAGATAACATGGACTCCTATGCAGAGGTGTACACCAATGCCATGTGCAACCACTTAAGAAACTGAATGGAATCAGCTGTACCTGACTGGATTAAAACCAGGTCCTGCAGAAAAAACAAGCCACCCTGGTGGACCCCTAGTATAAATAGGCTATACAACAACAGAAATAACCTAATGTTCAAGAACAAGAGGTGCCTGGCTCAGCAGAGGAAGGAATCCCTCTCTAGCTTAAGCTAACAGATTGCTTGTCAAGTCCTCCAAATCTAGTTAAGAAGCAAAAATAACCTCCCTAGCTAAGGATAATAGCAAGGCATTTTTTAATTACTTCCAAAATCTAAAAAGGAATACCCAGCTATGTGCTGAATTGGTTGTGGCTGGCACCGCCCATACTCAACTGGAGGTAATAGTCAACTTGCTAGCTGATAGAGTTGGAGAAAATGCCACCCGTCTGTCCCTTCCATTCATCCCCCAAAGTATACCTGACACCATTCCTCACCTATTATCTCAAGAGAGCAGGCCATCTTGGTGCTCTCCAAGGCCAAAGACGTGGAATCAGTGGGACCAGACAACAACTTAAAACATGATCTAGCATACCTACTTGGATCCCTGCTTAATCACAGCCTGAGAACTGGCTATGTTCTAGCAGAATGGAGGACATCAACAGTAATCCCTGTGCATAAATGGGGACCATCAAATTACCCTGGGAATTATAGGCCCATAAACTTGACTTAGCCTTATCTGCAAGGCCATGGAAAGAATCCTCATGGACCTTATTAACAAGGACATTGGTAATCTCCAAACTCTGGACCCAACCCAGTTTGGATTCATTAAAGGTAGATCATACCTGTTAAACATGGTTGACTTCTTCCAGAAAGTCACCAAGGCCCTGAACAAGGGAAAGCCAGTGCATACTGCCTACCTTGACCTAGCCAAGGCATTTGACACAATTTCCCACTCAGTTATTATAAAGAAACTCTCACAATTGGGAATTAACCCCTATATTACCAGATTGGTAGCCAAATGGCTCACTGACAGGGCACATGCTGTCAAGGTGGGTGAGTTCACCTCTAACAAAAGAACAGTCATCAGTGGTGTACCACAGGGTTCTGTGCTGGGCCCCTTACTGTTCAGAATTTATTTCTCAGATGTCCAGGGAAACATGGATGGCCTGTGATTTGCCAAGTTCACTGATGACTGCAAATTGGGAGCAATCACTGAGTCCCCCAATGATGTTAATATACTGTAGACAAGATTAACACAGACAAATGATTCATGCCAAAGCCATGGATTAAAGCTAAATGCAAAAAATACATTAATATTATCTTTGGGAAAGGTGACTTCCCTACTAATTACATTATAGACAACAACCCCATAAGTGAAGACCCAGTGGTATGTGATCTGGGTACTCAGGTTAGTAGCAATCTGAACTTTGACTGCCACATACCCACATTAGTAAGGAAATCCTTCTATGTGGCACATCTTATAAATAAAGGTATTGCATCTAGATTTAAGAATGTTATAATTCCATTATACTTGGTTCTCAACAGACCATTAACTGAGTACACCGCTCTCTTTTGCATGTACCTTACCAGACATTTGCAACAATTGGCAAGACCACAGGGGTTTCTCACTAGGAAATTACAGGGTACACAAAACAAGTCTTATGTGGAAAGACTGAAAGCCCTGTCACTGCATTCTGTCTCCTGCAGGTTGCTAAGGGGTGACCTGTGCCTGGCTTACAAGGCAGTCACTGACCTGGCCCTGATGGAAATGCTACACATTTGTAAATCAAACTGCAGGAGGGTCACTCACTCTAGGGATCTTAACCTAGCCTAACACGGACTCCTATGCAGAGGTGTACACCAATGCCATGTGCAACCACTTAAGAAACTGAATGGAATCAGCTGATCTTAACCTAGCCTCTGACATGAACGGGTCATGCTGATGAGATTGATACATCTCCCAGAGACTGCCACTTCTCTTGAACAAGCTTCCAATTCATGTGAAACAGAACCCCTCCATGACCCTCTTCAAACACAACCTAGATCAATGGATGGGTGACTGCAAATTCAGTCCCGGGTGGTGCCCATGTCCCTCCTGGACAGAGGAAGCTGGTATTAACTACCATAGTCCCTTACCTCTGTGAACTTCACTCAACTAACCAGTGACAATTGGAGCAACTCAGGATAAATATGGCTAGGCTTGTAAGGACTCTAGGGCCATTGACTTAGTAACCTCATATGAACCTATGAACCTATTTCTAGAATCCAACCCTTTACAAAATGCCATAGATGAAGCCAAAGCCCTGGTAGAGAAAACCTTGACCCTGCCAGGCATAGATTTGTTATGGTGAGTATAACAAAGTGTAATAGCCTTAAACAACTATTTAGAAACAGTTTGTTTTGACACAAGTTGTCCTTTCTTCTTACCTTCACAAGAAATAAACAATTAATTCAAAGATCTGAGAGATATAGTTCTATCAAGATAGTACCTGAGTTGTCTATATACATCCAAAATATGGAATATCCTTTCTCCATCATTTTTAGATTCAGTAAAAAAAACAGGGAGATGGATAGTTTGACTTAAACTAAACTTTGATGCCACTTTAGACATAAAAGAAGGATTAGTTCCCAAAGAAACTCTGTCCATATGTAAAATGAGATATGGTTCACTCACCATAAGAGCTTGCAACTCAGATATACTTCTTGCCTAGGTCAGAGTGATCAGTAAAACTGTCTTCCATGTTAAGAACCTCAAGTCAGCCAGACTAGCTGGTTCAAATGGAAGAAGTGTTAGCTTCTATAACACAAAATTAAGATCACAAGGAGGGGCCATTGGTTTACTTGGCGGCCTCTTATGCAAAACCCCTTTCAAGAATATATTGACAGGACACTTCATTGAAAGGAAAGGATCCATAGGAATACATGCTGAAATGACCAATAAATGAACCTTGATGGAGGAAGAAGAAATGCCATAGGATAGTAACTCATAAATATTGTAAAACCAGAGAGCAAATAGTCCTGAATGGGTGCTGGTCATGTTGTTGGCACCAACTACAAAACCTTTTCCATTTGCTAATATATGATTTTCTAGCAGCAGGCTTTCTTGCCTCCATTAGTACCAGCTGCACATTCACAGTAAACAGGTGGCTAAAAAGAATTAAGACCTTCTCATCCTGGCCATTTCCAAAAGAAGGGGGAACCACAGTTACCTAGACCAGAAGGGAGTCACCACAAAGATCTTGGGAGATTCCTTCTGAATCTTCAGCAGTACCCTGGATATTAGTGGAAAGGGTGGAAAATCATGCAAGAACATTTATGCCCAAAGAAAAGAAAAAGCATCTGTCTTCCAGGCCTTTTTGCATGGAGTCCTGGAACAGAATCTTGCCAGATGATTGTTCAGAGAGGAGGCAAAGAGGTCTAATTGAGGAAGTCTCCACAGATAGATCAAATCTTGGAAGATCCCCTGATCTAGTTTCCATTTGTGAGGGTCTGCCCTTGTCCTGCTTAGCTTGTCTGCCACACATTTTTGCTGTGATGGAATGTAGAATGCCTGTAGAGTGAGACTGTGCTGTGAAGCTATATCCCAAACTTACAAGGCAAGTCTGCATGGGGATACAACCTGGTTTCCCATTGCTTGTTGATGTACCACATGGCTGTGGTATTGTCTGAAACCACTTGAAGAGATCCCAGGGGCCAAAAATGGTTAAGAGACTTGAGCACCTTAATCAGGGCAAGCATCTCCTAGATATTTTTGTGTTTGTGAATGTCCTTGGTGTCCCAGATCCCTGCACTTTTAGTCCTCTAAGACTGGTCCCCAAGCAAAGTGCATAGCAAGCATCATGGGTGATTGACTGCTTTGGAGCTGGGAGGGAGAAGGGGAGACCTAGATTTAAATATATCCATTATCTCCACCAAAAGATTTCTATTCTGGCAAACACCTGCACTGAGATTTTTGTTGATAAAGGGTGCTGATGCTGGGACAATAGAGACTTCAGATAGTCCTGTATCTTTCTCATATGGAGTCTTGCCAGGGATATCATGATAATCATAGATGTCATGAGACCTAAAATCCTGAGATATTCTTTCTCAGTGATGGAAATATGAGTGTAAAAACTTAGAAACATAAATAAATAAAGATCAATCTTTTTTCCTGTGGAAGAAAAGCTCTTTGAACTGAGGTGTCTAGTTAACATCCTAGCATCACAATCCTGTGTGAGGGAGTCAAGAAAGACGTTTGACTGTTCTCTTAGAATCCCAGCTTGTGTAAGAGATCTCTCACCCAAGAAAGAGATTCCTGACACTTTGAAAAAAAAAACAAAGATAACCAAGCCATCTAAATATGGAAAAATGTGGATATCCTGTATCCCACAATGAGCTATAACTGGAGCTAGACACTTTGTAAAAATTCAGGGTGCCGTGGATAGTCCAAAGGTTAAGGTAGAGAACTGATAATGTGATCCAGACATACAAAACCTTAAGAAATGTCTGAAGCCTGGAGGAGTAGGGATGTGATGATAAGTATCTTATAAATCCAGTGTTACTAGGAAACTTGAAAAAAGGAAGAAGAGGTAATAGGGTGCAAAGTAACATTTTGAATTAGGGCACTATTATAAACAGGTTTAGGAATGAAAGATCCAAAACTGGTCTTCAAGCATGTTATTTCTTTGGCACTAGGAACATTCTTCAATAAAACTCTTCCCCACTTGGAAAGGAGGAACTGGTTCCATCAGTCCTTGGAACAGCATATGATAAGAAACAGTTAGAAATAAAAGAATCTGATCTAGGGGACCAGAAATGACCTCCTGAAACACAATAATTTCCTCCCTCTGCCATATGTAACCCTGATGAATAATATTCAGAACCCATTGTCTGAAGCAATCTGTTGCTAAAGAGGAAAATGGATATTAAGACTTTCTGGAAGAAAAAGGAGGCCAGGGTGGGAGTGAGTCACAAGGTGTCTTTAACAGACATTCAATCATATTGGACTGTCCTTGGCTTTGGAATGTTAGAGACATCTTTTTGGAACTCCCTTGCCATTCCTTATCAAATGTCTATTTACCTGAATTCTGTTGCGACTGTTTATTCTGTTTTCTGTTGAAATGGAAGAGAAGAAAGAAAATCCCTTGGACAATTTGGAAAAAGAGAGCCGAAGAGATTCCCTAGATCAGCTTGCTCCTTTCATCACAACTTTTTGATCACCTCTGCATCAGAGAGGCCACAACTAAATATCTAGTCAAGGGAGAATTTATAATCTCATTTTTAACATCACCTGGAGATTCTGAGAATGCAGTCATGCAAACCTCCTTAAAACAGCACCAGTGACCATAGCCCTGGAAAAAGTGTCAACAGAGTCATACACACACTGCAAACAATGAGTAGTGAACTGTGCAAAAGAATAAACTAAGTCATTTAAGGCAAATATTTCCTCGCAAGAAGAAAGTGCAGATAAACCATTCCTCATACTTTCACAATTTGTCTGAAAAAACTTTAACATATAAACCTAACAATTCAAAATTCTGAAAACCAAAGTTGCAGATATATACACTTTTTCCTTACTTATCAATAACTTTCCCATCCTTATCAGAGGTAGATTAGAATTAACTAAGTACTTAGCAGCAATGGAATCAACTAAGGCTGTAGCTGATGGGTTAGGTTTGGGAATAGTACATACAAATTTAAAGGACTTTGCCAGTAATAAGCGAAAACACACCAGGGCACAATTCACTCAATATAATATAGCTGTGTGTGTACACCAGACCTCTCCTTTAGAAAAAAAAACATTATTTTTTATTGTTGTTTTTGTTTTTACAAACAGCGACTAAAGCTTTCAAAGCAATCAGCAATCTGGCTTCTTCAGAGTTTTCGTTTGTTATCTTTTTATATAATATATATAACACAAACTGATTTCATTGATTACTCGACTCATACTTCTCAACTCAACAGTAAATTAAGAAACCTAATCTTTGTTCACCTACTCACCTACTAATTAATTAATAACAGTATAAATATACAACTAATATACCTCAAAATAAATATCAAATACATAATATGTTATTATAATAATACATATTAATCTAAAAAAACACAAAAATCTAAAAAAATAAAAAATACTAAATTAAAACATTAAACATAATAAACTAAATATAGCCATGCCAAACTAATGAAGATAGATATGAAACTTCAAATTAAACTTCAACCTAAGCTTTAAAATGGGTTTGAGAGAAATGCAGTCATTCAGGCAGCCATGTCTAGGCATCCAATCTTTCTGCCTCTAATGCCTCTCTCTGCCTGGATACATCTACTCTACTCATCACCTCCATCCACCTCCTTCACCATAATCCCATACCGACAAAAATATAAACTTTTGAACATGCAATCCTGTCACGTATCTCCTGATAGTTTTACTACATAATACCCTCACACCTTCTACACAAACATATGTACCCTCGTTATGTACCCAAATTTAAAGGACTGCAGAATTTTATACATCCTATATGCCTTTTTAGGGGCAGTTGGCTGGCTGACAGGAAAATTGCAGGGAGTAACACACACACACACACAAATGCGCGCACACACACACACACACACACACACACACACACACACACACACACACACACACACACACACACACACACACACACACATGTGTATATATACACACACACACACACACACACACACACACACACACACACACACACACACACACACACATGGAGGCATGGGTGTAGGTTTTGGAAAATCCTTCTAAACAACTCATTGTTTTTTCTGAGGGACTGAGAGACGTCAGTGTTCTCTCATTGAAAATACTGGCACATTCTAGCAATAGTCAAACAGAAAAAGAAACTCCCACAGGAAGAATCAGAAACTGCGTTCTCTTCTGATTCTGCATCAGAAATCTGAGGAAAAAAATTAATACATTTCTGTATCCCCCTGTTCAGATTCAAAATTTTGAATCTCTTTAGGAAAAGAAGAATAATTATTTATTTTACCAAAAACTATTTTACTGGAAGGATTAATAGCCTACATTAAACCCTGAGCCAGATCTAGTAAACTACTCCTGTCTAAAGAAATTTTAGGAGCTTAGTTTTCTGTTTATTTTTGAGAGGAGAAATGGAGCCAACCATGTTACTAATGGCAGCAACTGCTTATCCAGGGACAGACAGCATTCTGATACAACAGGGAAACCTTCCCTGTTCCTTCTCCCAGGACTGACAAATGTGGCTCTACCTTGCCCACTGAGGTGACTCCAACAGCCACAGAGGACATGGCTAATCCTAGTCCATAGTGGCTGTAGGTGCTACACCAGAGGGATCAGGGATAAAAGATTAGTGGTCTAAGGTACAACAAATGGTTACAGCAGAATCACCCACCTGCAGCTGAGGCAAATTGCTAACCTACTGTAGTGGCAAAGGCTGTTTGCTTAACTTTTTCTTTTTGTGGCTGGAAGAAGGACCAACCGTGGCACCAGTAATCTGTTCTATGGTCAAGCCATAAATGGTGTCTCTTTCTTGGGGGAAGACAAACAGCAAATGCCAGTAAAACTACTAGTCCACAAAAGTTACTTTTTTTTTTACAGAAAAAACACAGTAAAAAGCACTTTTAAATACTATGACAGCTCCACCAAGGAAAAAATAAACACCTATATGTTTATTGCAAGGCATCATCTTGGAATCCAAGCAGTAACCTGAACTTTTATATTTATTTTTGTCTATTCATTTTGGGTTCATTTTACCTTTGTTTCAGTCACAGCCTTTATTCTGCAAGCTTCCCATTCCTCAGTGAAACATCTCATTTGTAAACTTGAAAATTCATGCAGTCTGCATACATGTAGTGCTTTATCAAGTATCCACCTCTGATTCTTTTAAAAGCCCACTTGTGACTTTATAATTTTTGACTTCACACACCATTCTGTCTGATATCAGTGAATTGTCCTGGTTGCCAAAGTCACGGTTATAATCTATCAGAGAAACATATACTGACTCCTGAACCTCTTATTTCCTAGTCAAAAAGAAATGCCTTGTGCATGGAAGATGTCCTTTCATTCACAGTATGTATGGAATGTTTCTCTCAGTATTGCTAACTCATACTTTCCTCTTCCTTGAGGCTAGAAGTGTTAAATAGCTTTAAATGGTTCCTCGGCTGTAACATAAAGGAATATTGTACCTTGAACCTTTTCTGGCTTCCCTGCAATTGCACTTGCAGTGAGGTGCAACTCAGACTTTTGGATTTCAGAGATAGTGGTTCTTGAAGCGATGACCTTTTGAGCCAAAGTGAAGAGCTGTATCAATGGGGACTGGTGGTTCACCGGTCTTCTCAATTAAATGTTAAAAAAAAGAGAAAAACAAACAAAAATTACTGTAGTGAGCAAATTATTGTATTGCAAAACAATATGCAAACATAATTCCACTTTTGATATGAAAATACGGTTGCAAGACATTTCAATGTCATAAAATGAAAACCATGAAATCTGTATTTTTTCAATGAGTTTTACTTTGAAATTTGGAAAGTAAAATAGTTTGCTTATTCAAGTGGCTTTGGCACTCTGGTAATAACTCAGAGAAGAAATAAGATGTTCTCTGGCCCAGAGGCATAGAAGAGAAGTTGATGGTCTGGGCAGCATACCGATTCAGCACCATCTTTTCTATCTGCAGTCTCAAAGATAATCACTTATTGACAACGTGTATGCTGTCAACCCTTTTCAAGAACAGTTCTACAGCTAAGAAGCTGTCAGTAAGTGATTCTAATTGTGATCGTTTATAGAGAACTTGTAAACTAACTGCCTATCTGTTCTGTTGTTTTTTTTTTTTTAGAAACAAAGACAGTTTTACAGATAGTTTGCAAGCTGTCTATTACATTATCTTGCTCACTTAACTTGCAAGCTTCTAAACTGATACTTTTTTAAATGCTGAGGCATGCACCATGTTCATGCCACCTTTGTATTGTTTGGATCATTTGCAGCTTCAGAAGTTCTATCGAGACAGTGCTGCACGAAAACAAAAACAAAAAATACTTCCGGTGCTAAATGTATCTGACTCCATTTAATACACAATATGTATACAGTTCAGTGCACATATTGCCATTAATGGCCGAATGAAAAGGTGACAAACATATATGCACTCATCAGAAGCTTTACTCCAGAAAATTAATATCGAGTAATGGCATGGCACACATCTTTTACAGTTTACTCCATCTTAAAGCTGTAGCTGTTGTGTTGTGACTATGTTGTGTACATATTCTACAGTTTTCTCTAGCTTACATGAGTTATTATACTGTTAATTTCTTTGTGATGATGTTCTTTTCCAGAAGTAACCTATTGAAAATATGCACATTAAGATTTATTTATTTATTTTTTATATTTTAAAGAATCAGAAATTTAATCATTGATGTTTTAATAGGGAGCCCTCAGCTTCCTGATTATTTTCATTGTCTCATGATAAAATACATTCTTTTAACATTACCATTTCTATCACAAAGAAATAAGCTCAAAATAAGTGATCCCGGGAACTATTGACCTATTAGCCTGACGAGCCTGGTCTGCAAGGCCATGGAACGTATCATCATGGAACTCATAAACATGGAACGTATCATCATGGAACTCATAAACAAAGACATTGGTAACCTCCAAACTCTGGATCCCACCCAGTTCAGGTTTGTGAAAGGCAGATCATGCCTCCTGAACCTGATCGACTTCTTTGAAGCAGTCACCAAAGCCGTGGATGAGGGTAAGGTGGTTCACACAGCCTATCTTGACCTCGCCAAGGCTTTCAACACCATCCTCCATTCTGGAATTATAGCTAAACTCACTAAACTAGGTATAAATCCCTACATCACAAGATGGGTTGCCAACTGGCTCACTGACAGAACCCACACTGTAAAAGTTGCAGACTCCAAATCTGACCTCAAAGCAGTGACAAGTGGAGTACCACAGGGTTCCATCCTGGGACCTCTCCTGTTTTGTATCTACTTCTCTGAAGTATAGGCTAACACAAAGGGCCTCTGGCTAATGAAGTTCGCAGATGACTGCAAACAAGGAGCCATAGTCAAGTCCCCAAATGACGTGGACATCCTACAGAAGGGCCTCACTGAGACAGATGCCTGGTGTCAGAGCCATGGCCTCAAGCTCAATTTCAAAAAGTACAGTGTCATCCCCTTTGGTAAAAACTCTGTACCCATGAACTACCACATAGGCAGCAATCTACTTAACACCGAATGCGTGATAAGAGACCTTGGGACCAAGGTGGACAGTAGTCTCTCCTTTGATAGTCACATCGCCACAGTAGTCAGGAAGTCCTTCTACATGGCACACCTCATCATAAAAGGGTTCTCATCCAGGAAAAAAGAGGTCATTGTTCCCCTCTACTCGTCACTCATTAGACCCATTATAGAGTACAATGCCCCTTTTGGAATGTACCTCACAAGACATCTGCAGCAGCTGGAAAGGCCACAGAAGTACCTCACAAAGAGGATTACTGGCCTCAAACAAATGCCCTACACTGACCGCCTCAAAAAACTCCAGCTTTACTCCGTGGCATATCGCCTACTCCGAGGTGATCTTTGCCTAACATATAAAGCTATGTCAAACCCAGAGCTGTTGGACATGGTACACCTAAATAAATCACAATCCCTCCGAGCTACACGCTCTAGGGACCTAAACCTTGTCACCACAATAAACAGGGCATGCTGGAGGGATAGATTCCTGTCCCAGAGACTTCCTATATTCTGGAACAAGCTACCCATCTATGTCAAGCAAAGTTCTTTATTAGCACTCTTCAAGAAAAATCTTGATGAGTGGATGGGAAATAGGAAATACACCCCGGGGATCACTTCTGTGTCACTGTTGGACAGTGGCACAGGAAAATAACTTTTTTGGGTGGCGTAAGCCATGGAACCTTGCTGGCTAGGCTTACGTAGGCCCTTGGGCCAATAGCCTAGTACCTACCTATGAACCTATGAACCTATAAGGCCACCACAATAGTATTTCTTACAGTTTATTCATGGCCTGATTGTAGACGTTATGAACGTAGTGCTTAAATGCATGGAAGTAGTTTCTTTGGTGTTGGAGGGGGTGTGTACTTTGGCAAGAGCTGCTGCACTTTTGTATTGTTTTCCTTGTGCCTGCTAGACATTCACCCCCCCCCCCCCGAAACTGGAAATACCATAATTTAAGTAACCACAGGGATTGCTTATGCTCTCACCAGTATGCATAAAGAAAGAGCTGCTGTACTTTTTGTATGTTTTCCCTGTGCCTGCTAGACATTCAGTCCCCCCCCCATCTACTCTGGAAAAAACATCATTCAAGTAACCACGGGGATTGCTTCTACCCTCAGCAGTATGCCCACAATTAGATGTTTTTAGTTTTTTTAAGCCCTAGCCCCTTTTCTTGGGTGTGGGACATGTAACTCATATCACTGCAGGGGCTATATCTCCTCATTCATGTGCATGCTCCTGTGTACTTGCTGAGGATAGCTATTGTGCTCATAGCTTGATGAGCCAAATGCACACTCCAAGAATGCCCCAGATGTTGCTGCCTCACGTCTATGGTTTTGCTCTTTCTTTTCAAGCTTAGACACACCCATCCTCCCTACACCATCCCCAGTGTACTGCTAATCAAACATGGGTTACATGGGTCACATGGGTCATAGGACTTTATTCCTTAATACCATCGGAACAAGCAAGGTGTGTTGTATTTAACCATTATGGCATCAGCAGTTTATGCCGTATTAACCCGCTTATTAGCTGAAATACCCAGGATACAGTAGACCATCAGTACTCACAAATGACTTTGCTATTTTAAATTGCCTCCTCTAGAATAGAGGGAATTTACCAGGTCATGAGTAGTGAGTAGCTGGAAAGAGCATGAAGTGATGCTCAACTTTACAAACAAGCCTTTGTTAAGCTCAGCACATCATCAGACTTCACATCCTACTGGCTGTAATGATGCTTTTCATGCATGGACAGACCATCCAAGTACTCGGTCTGAAGGATGCTAAACTCTCCATCTCGCAGAAGAAAGGCATAACAGGGAATCTTAATTGTACTTTGTTATAGCTCTCATGCAAAACTGAGGGGTCACCCTAATTAATGATGTATAAATTAACAGCAAATAACAGCACCTCAGATGAGGACAGATCAGTCCCAAGGATAATGCAATCTAATCCCTGTAAGAGGAAAAAAGGTTGGTATGCACAAAAAACACCTTTCCTACATAAAGTCATTAAAATTAGGCATGCCCTCAATTGGCTGCATGACACAGGGGGATGACACCCTGACAATGGGGTTCAATTAGTAGCTCTGGCATTAGAGAAGCCAGGTAAGGTGGAGATGAATGAAAGAACATGGCCTGAATGTCTCTCCCAGGAGGTGGGAAAAGTCGCATGCACTAGGGAACACACAGGGAAATAAAAGTTTCCCTGGTGGACATTGGGGAAACCACCTCCTGTGCTGTAGGAGCAGAGGGAGGACTGTCTGAAGAGAATGCCCCGCAAGAAGTGAAGTGTCATCCTTCACAGTCAGCCCATTGTACATCCCTTAGCTGGTGCCGTCCAAGACTGCACGGGCATCTGATGAAGTCTGGAGAGGCAGACGAAAGTGCTTATATTATGATTTTTTAATGTCTGCATTTAATAAAAATTTGGATTTGAGACTTGCTGTTGCCGTGGAGCTGCTTTACCTCACTTTTGGATGGGTTGTTGCTAAAATTGGCATATTAAGTTTCTCACAAGCACAGTTACAACAGAGTACATATATCTGTAGGTATAAGAACACTTATTTAAGTATAAGCAGAGTAATATTCATGGGGCATTGATGCTGTAATATGGACCATGGGAGAAAGTGTTGCAACATCTTCCTTCATCAGAATAGTAACTCCAAAACCTTCTGGTGAGTAGGCAGGATAAGGGAATGGTTGCAATCAAAGTAATCAGGAGAACATCTAAGTGCTGTAAATGTAAATGAACAGAATGTAGAATCAGTAAGACAAGTGAGACTTTAAATGGACACTTAAACAATATAGCTGCCAGTCATGAGGTTCAAGGGGAGAATTCGCGGAATTGATCTCTGAACAAGACAATCATTTGCCCTGTAGGTTTATATTAGAAACTGAAAATTAGATTGTCAAAGCCTAATAGACATTAAACTACAAAAATGTTGTTGACATATTATACATGCAAAAGAAAAAGAATAGAAAATCTATTGGACTACAGAGCAAAACAGGCAGGATATCTACAAAAGTGATGAGGCAAAGAATTAATAAAAAGGTACAACTAATAATAAGAACAAGAGACACTGTATGCAGAAATGACTTTATGGATTCTCAATACTATTAGAAGGAAGTTTAAACATTCAAAAAATCAGACTGTAAGAGAGCAGACTATTGACTGGGGGACTAAGTTGTTGATTTTACTAATCCCTTTATTATTTCACTCATAGGATCACAGGATCATATGACATTACTAGGCTAATAACCCTAGGGCCCATACAAGCCTAACTAAGTTCTACCCTTATTTCTATAATCAGTACATATTCCCCCTGTCCAAAAGGGACACAGGTGGAACCCCAAGGTGAATTTACAGTTAAAAATCCAATAGTCCAGATTGCGTTTGAAGACGGCCAATGAGATGCTCTGTTTGACATGAAGTGGGAGTCTAGTCCAAAGGTGTGGTAACCTCTGGGAGACAAATATTTCTCTCCAGCAGATTCTATTAATGTCACATACCAGGCTAAGGTCTTTAGAGCGGGTCACCCATGTATCATTTGACTTGCAGATATGCAGCATTTCCAATAAAATAGGGTCAGAGATTGCCTTATATGCAAGGTAGAGATCACTTCAGAGTAGTCTGTATAAAACAGAATAAGGTGACAGTGATTTCAGATGATCCATGTAGGACAGATGCTGAAGACATTGAATTTTCCTTGTGATGAACTTTTGTGATCTCTCCGATTGCTGCAGATGCTTGGAAAGGTACATACCAAAAGGGGCGTTGTACTCAGTTATTGGCCTGATGGGGGAAGAGTGCAGAGAGGTTATAACTTATTTTTTTCTGGAGGCAATGCCCTTACTTATGAGAGGAGCAATATAGAATGCCCTTCTTACCACTGTGGAGACATGGTGATCAAAGGTAAGGTTGCTGTCAACCAGTTTGCCTAGGTCTCTCACCACTGAGTGAGTGCTTAGGGTGTTTCTGTTGATGTGGTAGTTAGCCGAAACATCGCTCTTACCAAAAGGGATGATAATACATTTTTTTTACATTGAGTTTAACGCCATGCCTTTGGCACCAATCATTTTTTTGTGCAAGACCCTCTTGTAAGATGTTGACGTCATTTGGAGATTCTATGACTGCTCCCAGTTTGCAGTCATGACCAAAAGGGTTAGCTCATGAGGTCATTCTAAAGACATCCCACTACATGATGAGAAAGAAATTCTTGTCACTAGGGACTCCATTTGCAAGAGGGACAGAATTTTATATTTGTTGACATAATACTTTAAAGCAATAAGCAATGTGTCTACTGGAGAAAATAAGCAATATTAATAATGCTTTTGTTAAATTTGTAATTAATGAAAAGAAGTTTGGTAATATCATAGTTCATACACAAATTATATTGTATCTAAAGAATTACTGGCTGAAGGAATAACTGACCTTTCGACCCCAGTCTCTAAAAAGGGAATTGAAATAATTTTTCCAGGACTTTGACATAGGGATCCCTACAAGAGATATATTAATTCTAAGACTGATTGAGTTAATGCTTATGTTTAGAAAGTTGCACATCAGAAAGACTGGTAATTTATTAGCCATCTTGCTTTGAGATATGGCTCTCATAATTTAATACAAGGTGACCTACATCCAGCTAAAGCTGGGAAAATGATTCTTGCTAGAGAATTAATTAAAATATTAATAATCAACTTTTGGAATGCCAGTCTTAACATTAATCAAACTTAAATGGAATCAATTTAAAGTGTTTAACAACTAATGTAAATAGTTTGAATAACAGTGGCTATCATTGCACTGTGGTGGCAGGACAGGTAGCTTACATCCATCTAAGTTGGGAACTGCTGATTGAGGGCTCAGTGTCTGTTATTCTAAAAGTATATTAGTTCTGGTTTAAGCACTTGGGCTTCAGGCCAGTTATTTTACATTAATAAGGTTCGTGGTCTGCACTCTTGTGGGAGGAGAGGCTGGACTCTGCCCTTCTGAGCTGGGAATTTCTGGTTAAAGGCTTATAGTGCCTGCATATTTGAACTGTTTCTTACTGAAATTGGTACACCTTGTTTGCTGTAGCATAGACTAGATCCAGGCCTGCTGAATCCAGCTTTGTTTGTATGCTTGTTGTTTGTTTGCTTGTTATTTCCCTGAAACGCTAATTCCACCTAAAACTCGGCTTTTCAGCACTTCTGTGGATCCCTAGTGATATCTGCATTGCTTACTGTACTTATTTCCTTGTTTCACTTGAAAGAAAGTTACTGTTTGTCGTTTTTGCATTTAAGTTACCTGTAACATATTGCATTTAAGTTACCTGGCACTTGGCCACTAAAGCAATTATATAAGTCAGCACTAAAAAATTAAAAGCACTACACCCTCACAAACTCCCCTTGAGTACCTTGTACCCCATTAGCCCTTTTTTTTCAATTATAAAGGAATTCCCAATGCTATTCTAGCATGTCCAAAGGTCAGTTGTCAATCTCCTCTCCGGTCCAGCTGGTGAATCTGAGAATCTTGAGGCAATGTTACAACTGCCTCATGTACACAGACAACCCTCTCCTCCTCCCAACAAATTCCAACACATGTGAGAGATGCAACCATATAGCCATACTGGAGGCTAAGCTCTCTCAACTCACTACTGGTGTAACCAGTCAGGAGGAGAAGGAAACCACACTCACTACAATTCCAGTCTCACATAGACCTACCACGACAGCAAACCAAACACATAAACACACAAAAACATACTCGGAGGCTCTAAATAAAAATCTGCCTAAGCAGCAGAGACCTCCAAAGCAGACACCCAAGCAACCGCTACCCCAAAACAAAACATTTACAACACATAGCGCACAAAGCCAGTGTGCTGAACAGTCACAGCCTTTAAGGCTAAACAACACACCTGATACACTTGTAATAGGTGACTCTATCGTCAGGCACACTGACGTCCCGCTCACCAGGCTGAACAAGGAGAAGGTCATGGTGAGCTGCCTGTCGGGCGCTAGGATCTGCCACATAACACAAGCACTCAGGTCACTCCAAGGCAAGTACAAATATGACTCAGTCATTGTCCATGCTGGTGTGAATGACCTGAGATGTACCTCCCTGGACTACGTGAAAAGCGACATAGAGGAGCTCTCTGAGCATGTAGCCCAGGCCGGTATGACCCTGACCTTGAGTAGCATCTTACCCTCACCAAGAATGATGCCACAATATGAAGACAAGATGATCAATTTCAACAATTGGCTTAAGTATTGGTGTCATTCAAAGGGGATCCAATGCCTGTCAGCCTGGGATGACATGCTCGACAAGCCACAATGCTTCACTAGGGACGGCTTGCACCTGTCACCCCTGGGCTTTCGGATATTGGCAAAGTCTCTTGCTACCCCCATAGTGCCTTTTTTAGGCAAGGCTCAAAAGACAAACCCACCTCCATAGGTATCACAAGGGATAAGAAACTAAGAGTAATGCTACTCAACGCCAGAAGTCTAAACCTCAAGATGCACGCACTCGAAACTCTCCTTAGCATGGAGAACATCGATATCTGTGCAGTAACAGAAACCTGGTTCAAGGCTCCCGAGAGCACCCCAGCACTAACAGGTTATACCTCATACCATGCTTTTCGGCCCCAAAACTTGGACCAAACCACAAAAGGAGGGGGAGTATCAATATTTGTCAAAGATACCTACACCTCCAGGTTGGTGGCACAGCATGAAGCATCAGAGACTATCCATGTACAACTAACAGTGGGTAAAACAGCCTTCCAGTTTATAGCCTGCTACAGACCACCCTCCCAAACCCAGGAACCCCACTTGGCCTTCCTGAGAACACTGGAAAATATGAAGGTCTCTCCAAACACCATTATATTGGGTGACTTCAACTACCCAAACATAGACTGGGAGCATTACTCTAGCTCCAACACCCTAGCCCAAAGGTTCCTAGAATTTATAAACTCAAATGCTATGGAACAACTTGTTACCACTCCCACAAGAGGGGAAAACATACTGGACCTGATCATCACCAACATGGGGACTCTATGCTCCAGACCAGAAGTGTATCCCTCATTGGTAAGATCAGACCATAAACTAATCTCACTGGATATTCACATCCCGACTCCACCCCCTGCCCTAAAAACCACAGTGAAAAACTTCTCTAATGCAAATTTCACACTCCTCAAAACCGAGGTGGAATCCTTCAAAGTCCCCGGGCCTGTGGAAAATATGGCCCAGACCTCAGAATCCTTTATAAACGTATTCTATGAACACCTTCAGGAATGCATGGATCATGCAATCCCAAATAAAACCAAGTCCCAATCCTCCAAAGGCAGACGTCCTGTCTGGTGGACCCCAGCCATAAACAAACTATACAATAGAAGGAGGAAGCTACTACATGATAGAGCAAAATCCCAAAAAGGGAAGGCATCTCTGATCAGTATTAGCAAAAAACTACGGGCACTCATAAAATCGTCTAAGGCCAGCTTCGAGAAAGAAATTGCACAGGACACTAAGGATAATCACAAGGCTTTCTTTAGTTATGTTAGGAACCTGGGTGGGAATTCCCAGATATGCTCAGAATTAGTCCAA
The DNA here is from genome assembly GCF_019279795.1 of Protopterus annectens. Taxonomy (NCBI): domain Eukaryota; kingdom Metazoa; phylum Chordata; order Ceratodontiformes; family Protopteridae; genus Protopterus; species Protopterus annectens. Next base: position 506,721,629 of record NC_056725.1, on the reverse strand, counting down.
AATGACAAAAAATACACCGAACCCACAGACATTGCCAACATCCTAGCTGACAGTTTCAGCGCAAACTCCTCCCCCCCCACTAAAAGGGCAAATATCTATCCCTGCAGGGTGCTGCCCCCCTGACATCTCAGATGCTCAAGTAAGAGCTGCCCTCTCCAAAGCAAAAAACACAGCATCAATGGGACCAAACAGTGTCCCGGGCTGTGTCCTACATGAACTCCAAGAAGAGCTAAACCCAAACATAAAACTACTGTTCAATCTCAGCCTTACTACAGGATATGTACCCAAAGAGTGGCGTACAGCAACAGTGGTCCCTCTCCACAAAGGTGATGCCTCAACGGATCCTGGAAACTATCGCCCCATAAGCCTGACTAGCTTGGTCTGCAAAGCTATGGAAAGGATCATCATGGACCTCATAAATAAAGATATTGGGTACCTACAGACACTGGATCCTACCCAGTTTGGCTTTGTTAAGGGCAGATCCTGCCTCTTAAACCTGGTTGATTTCTTTGAAACAGCCACTAAGGCCATTGACGAGGGGAAGGTGGTCCACACAGCCTACCTGGACCTCGCAAAAGCCTTCGATATAATACCCCACTCGGGCATTATAGATAAGCTCACCAGCTTAAATATAAACCCCTATGTCACTAGATGGGTTGCAAACTGGCTCAAGGACAGAACCCACATGGTTAGAATTGCTGGAGCCATGTCAGACTCGAAACCAGTTACAAGTGGCATCCCACAAGGCTCAGTCCTGGGACCTCTCTTGTTCGGTATATATTTCTCGGAGGTACAGGCCAACACGGAAGGACTGTGGCTGACCAAGTTTGCAGATGATTGCAAACTGGGCGCCATAATCGACACTCCAGCTGACACAAGCATCCTCCAAAAGGGCCTCATAGAAACAGACAACTGGTGCCAGAGCCATGGCCTCAAGCGAAATGCCAAAAAGTGTATAGTCATCCCCTTTGGCAAAAACAAAATGCCCACAAATTACCACATAGGTGGTAATCCATTAAGTACAGAAGAAGTAATTAGGGACCTGGGGACCCAAGTTGATAGCAATCTCTCATTTGACAACCACGTGGCCAAAGTGGTTAGAAAAACATTTTATATAGCCCACCTAATCATGAAGGGATTCACATCTAGATCAGGGGAGGTCATCGTGCCTCTTTACTCATCCCTCATCAGGCCCATAATTGAGTACAATGGCCCTTTTGGGATGTACCTTACCAGACACCTGCAGCAACTGGAAAGACCCCAAAAGTACTTCACAAAGAGGATCAAAGGGCTCAAACAGATGCCATATACTGCCCGGTTAAAGAAACTCCAGCTCTACTCAGTGGCATACCGCCTGCTCAGAGGCGATCTGTGCCTGACGTATAAAGCCATGTCCAACCCGGAATTAATGGACATGCTGCACCTCAAAAAATCCAAATCCCATCGAGCTACGCTCGAGACTTGAACCTCAGCACTGAAATAAATAGGACATGCTGGAGGGACAGATTCATAACCCAGAGGCTCCCTTCACTCTGGAATAAAATTTCAGTCCAGGTTTGGCAGAGTCCCTCATTGACTCTCTTCAAGAGGAATCTTGATGAGTGGATGGGAGATCGTAGGTTTACCCCGGGTATCACTTCTGTGTCACTGTTAGACAGAGGCACAGTATACTAACCTCGAAAAAGGGCATAGCAAAATTATTTTAAAATGGGTGGCGAAAGCCAAACACACTCTGACTAGGCTTATAAATGCCCTAGGGCAGATAGCCTAGTATGATCCTATGAACCTATGAACCTATAGCTAAAAGTTAAGTGTTGACACCAGTTTTTGAATAAGTTTTGCTATTATGACAGACATATCCTAAGAGGAGTTGGCGAATGTGTTACACATTTGATCAAGGATTACACTGAAGTCAATCATCATCATTATATATTTGATGACAGGGTTAATATCATTGATCCTATTTCCTTAACATTGAAAGGCAAAAGGGTGATTATGATTTTTCTGGGCATTTAAATAACTCTAAAATTGAAGATGATCTTAAAGAGGTGATACATTTCATACATCTTATCAATGCTTACAGTGGAATTACGGCAGGGATTTAAATTTATTGGGACCAAAATGTTGAATCATTAATAATTCTACTAGTATGAAAAATATAATCTGATGTTGGAGTTGTATATCCTTCACCCATAGGACTAAGACCCGAAGTACTTAGCTTAGTTCATAACTCTTTTGCAGGGTACCATAGCCCCACAATAAACAGAAACTGAGAACCCATCTTCAGATCTCTTAAGTCATGCAAGCAGTCAGCAGCTCTGAGAAATGGCCCCAGGCTATCAAGTTATTTTTCTTAGGGGTGTTTCCCTTTATTTTTTTAAGCTGGGTGAGTCATTTTTGGAACATTTTTCCTGTTTGAATGGATATTTGCTTAGTCATCACCCCTTCACTAAACCTCTTTTCCCTCTATTTGAAGTGAGTTTTTCTTTGCTTTATCAGTCAGATTTCTTGTCACTTATTTTTTCTTTTTGCAAGTTTTAATTTGTAATTAAAGTTACATTGGAAAGAAAAAAAAACAGGGTCTTTTTTGAGGGTATCTGCTGTTTTATTTTTCTTTACATGCTAGATTGTTCTTATCTACTGCCAGTATTTGTATGCTGCTGTTAGAAATGGCTATATTTCTTTCTTCTAATGCACTGGTGTTTGATGTCTGATGCCTTGTTTTTTTCCAATGTCCAGCTACTGTACCTTATTCTAAAGCTTCATTTTATTCTTAGGCTGAAATGTAATTAGACCATTCCTTTTGTAACCTGACATGTTTACTAGTTTCTCTTGCAAATCAGAGTTGATTTCAGGCTGCATTTTGTTTTTGCACTTAAGAGTTTCAATATTAATTTTTTTATGTAGACAGTTCTCTTCAGGGTCTATGCTGAGATTTTTTCATACTTTTGTTTTCTGATGCATATTATATCCACAGTAAATCATTGCTGATTTATATTTCTTATCTATACATATTCATTAGTCTTAGCAGGGGGATACTGTTGCCTTTCTGCTGTTTATTGTGGCTTATTGCAATTTGAATTTTATGCTAAGATGTGGCTGCAATATGCTCTGTCTTTTTTCTGATGCAGCATTCTTTTAAAGAGTGAATCTGTTGGCTGATATTTCGGTACTAATTTGGTTGTGTTTAATAATATGCTATGGATTTGGCACATGGCATTTATTTCTACTATCTTTTGCTATTGCTTGGCTTGCAGTTTTTCCTTAGCTCTGGCTTATTTGGCAGATTTGCTTGGTGTGACCCATGTTTTACTGCCATTCCCACAGTTACCTTGATCCCTCTCACCAGCCCTGTTCTGTTTCCATGTGAGAGGTGATTTTTCCTATTACCCTGTTCTTTGGTCTGAGGTTCAGACTATATACATATGTATATAGATAGCTAGACAGATAGATAGTTTTTGGGTTGCATCCTTGAAATGTAAGGGTCAGTGCTGTGCCTATATACTTTTTATGTGATTGCTTTTCCACAGGTGGTTTACTCCTAAGCCTTTTACCTGCTCTGTTTCAGTTCTGAGAGAAATTGGATCTTTTACACTTGGCATTGATTCTGTCTTTTGGCACTAATGGAGTTTCAGGCTTGATTCCTTTTCACTGGGTGGATACCTTCCATTATTATTACCCCAGATACTGTTTTTTCCTTGTTTCCTTATGTCCTTGGGGGATCTTTCTGTAACTATTTAGGGGCTGCTGGGTCTTTTTCGGATCTACCCTTGCTTTATCAGGGTCATCTTCCATACTGTTGGCTTCCATTTCAACTTCATTCAACCACATATATCTCCTTGATATCTACAGGCTCTTTCGCAGAGCCAAATCATGGACACATGGGGCCCTAGGCAGGGTAATAGATTGGACCCCCGCCCCCAGCAACCTCCCTCGCAGCAGCCCCCCCCCCCCGCAACCATTCCAGTGTACCATGACTTGGCTGTTTCTCCCCCAGTTACCATAAACACTGCTCAAACCTGTCAGTGTACATACTATTTTCTTTCTTACCTCTACAATGATTACAGATATTTGGATTTAATTTAAAACTTTTACTTCAAATTTTATAGCACAAACACTGATAGGCATTTGCTAAACAAAAAAAAAATACAGTCTCACAATGGAAACAGACAGCATGAACAGTAAACCTTTATGACTTTGAAACTCACATTCATTGAAATGTCATTGAAACCCATATTCAAAAGAAATGCATCTGGCCAGCGGCAGATTATGTTTACATTTGGGCTGTTTTCACGCCATAGGCCCCTAGCACACATATTTAGAACCATGCATACATGCATGTGTTCCTAGATGCACTTTCCTGATTGTATTAACTTATATTCCTTGTATAATACAGCAATACTTGTTAGCGTGTTTTAAATTTGTGGTTTTGAGCATTTTTCCAGTAAGCGATGAAACAAAACATAAGATGTATGAACCAATAATGACAAAACTACCTTTTTCAGAACATTTCAACCATAAAAGGCCACTCAAACTTCTGTCATTGCAATCCAGCAATATCAGTCAATATGCACAATCTCTGCAGAAGTAAAAGTCATCTGAATAATTCTACATTAAAGAGATTTGTAACTACTGAAGAGTCTGTTGCTGGCAAACAGCATTACATTTCAGTGTTTCATCTACAAATTCAGTGCCTGCTGGCCTTGAAGAATAAATTGTTTGTATTACATTAAAAAATGGTAAGTTGGTAGTACTGCATACATTTATAGGTAAGTACTAGGCTAGCTGCCTTGTAGGCCATTTTAAGCCCATCTGATTTCTCTTTCAAGGGTAAGAATCAAACTCTGTACCTTGTGATTGTAAGGTGAACACTTTAACCATTATACCAACCCCCAAGTCAGAAGTGAAGTATATAAAGCTCCTTTGACTGAGGCTGTTATAAACTTCGATTCCAGAAGAGTGGCTTTAGCTTTAATGGGAATAGAACTTGTACTTTCTGCTTTACAAAGTCATCACTGTACCCCATGAGCTATAAGGCCAATGCGATAGTGAATGGCTGGCAATCCAACAACAGGTCATAATTACTAGGCATCTCATCCAAAGGAGGATACACTCAAGAGTGCAGTTCCTCTATCCCCCCTTAAAGTGCACCACAATATCAGCAATCCATCTACACAGGATGGGTGTAGAACCCACAACCTTCTGCACTATAGGCAAGTATGCTACTTGCTGTGTTACTAACACAACTTTTAAATTCTATAGTGCAAACGTTAATGGTCATTTGCTAAACAAAACAGCTGCACATTTAAAGTAGACTTAGCATGAGCAACAACAATAAACTTCTCTTCCTTTGAAACTCACAATTTATTGAAAATCCACTGAAACTCATAATTCTTTAAAAATGCACTGAAACTCACATTCTTTCAGGAATCTGGTACTTGGTGTAGAGGATTCGGACTCTTGTCTCCTGTAACAATGATACAGGTTTTGAGCCTGAGCAAGTTAGTTAACTAACCTGCCATCTGTAACTAGGGCATTTTACATGCACAGACACCGAAGGAAGGAAGTCTTATCTCATGGCAGCAAGTAAAGAAGGAATGTCTTGTCAGCAATTAAGTTTAAATTCTGTGCATGGAAAGAAATAGCAGCAGGAATGTTTAAATGTGCATGCATGCACTGACCCACACAGAGAAGCAGCAGCAGGAATGTTTGAATCTGTGTTGATATGCATGTGCGCATTGATACACGCACAGACACAGATTGTGGTCTTAAAGAAGAATGCTGTTAAAGAAGAAATGTAATTTAATTTTTAAATTAAAAATTAAATGTTGTGGCAACTCCCCCCTCCAGGCTAGCAGGCCCTAGACAGCTACCTAAGTTGCCTAGTGCTGGATCTTGTTCTGCTCCTTTAGGATCAACCTTGACCTCAATGGGATAAATCTCAGTACTCTCGGCTTCAAATTCACCTCTATCAACCCCAAGATACGTTGGAGTCAACAGATTTTTCTGTATCTGTCTTAATCTCTACAGGTTTTACATCAGCACCATTGACCTCTGCTCCTGTCTTTCCTGAGATCTCCTCAGGACTGACTGTTTTTTGATGTCTATCTTTGCCTCAGTGGGGCCAACTTTGATCCCTATGGACTTTGATCACCACCTTGCCAATCCTGACATTCTCTCAAGGTTGAGAGATTTCCATGAAGGTTAGCCTTGTCCATCATGGTTCATAGGTTCATAGTTCATAGGTTGGTACTACACTATTGCCCCTAGGGCCTATACAAGCCTAGCCATAGCAATTCCCTGACTATTTCTTCCCACACTATTTACTTCCCTGGACCCCTGTCTATCAGGGTGACTGACGTGATCCCCGGGGTGAATTTCCTTTCTCCCATACAATCATCAAGGTTCCTTTTGAAAAGGGCTAAAGAGGCACTCTGCTTGACATGTAAGGGCAGTCTATTCCAGAGTCTGGGGAGTCTCTGGGAGAGGAACCTATTCCTCCAGCATGTTTTGTTTATTGTGATGACAAGGTTTAGATCCCTGGACCGTGTGGCTCTGAGGGATTGGGATTTCTTTAAGCGTAGCATGTCCATCAGCTCTGGGTTTGACATGGCCTTGTATGTTAAGCAGAGATCACCTCGGAGTAGACGATATGCAACAGAGTATAGCTGGAGTTTTTTAAGGCGGTCAGCATAGGGCATCTGCTATAGGCCTGTGATTCTTTTAGTGAGGTATTTTTGCAGCCTTTCCAGTTGTTGCGGATGTCTTGAGAGGCACATACCAAATGGGGTGTTGTATTCTATAATGGGTCTAATGAGGGATGAGTACAGTGGGACAATGACCTCCTTTTTTCTGGATGAAAAGCCCTTAGTGATGAGGTATGCCACATAGAAGGATTTCCTGACTGTTTTGGCGATGTGGTTATTGAAGGTGAGACCACTATCCACCTGTGTCCCTAAATCTCTTATCACACTTTCGGTGTTTAGTGTACTGCCACTTATGTGGTAATTCACGGGTACATGTTTTTTCCCAAAGGGGATAACTATACATTTCTTGGCATTGAGCTTGAGCCCATGGCTCTGGCACCAAACGTCTGTTTCTGTAAGGCCCTTTTGTAGAGTATCCACATCATTTGGGGATTCAATAATGGCTCCCAGTTTGCAGTCATCTGTGAACTTTGTTAGCCAGAGTCCCTTAGTGTTGGCCTGTACTTTAGAGAAGTAGATGCCAAACAAGAGAGGTCCCAGGACTGAACCCTGAGGTACTCCACTTGTCACTTGTCTGGAGCTGGATTTGGAGTCGGCTACTTTTACAGTGTGGGTTCTGTCAGTAAGCCAGTTGGTAACCCATCGAGTGATGTAGGGATTAATGCCCAGCTTAGTAAGTTTATCTAGGATTCCAGAGTGGGGGATGGTGTCAAAGGCCTTGGCGAGTTTCAGATAGACTGTGTGGACTGCCTTACCCTCGTCCACGGCTCTGGAAATGGATTCAAAGAAGTCAATCAGGTTCAGGAGACAAGATCGGCCCTTCATGAACCCAAACTGGGTGGGGTCCAGTGTTTTAAGGTTGCCAATGTCTTTGTTTATAAGTTCCTTGATAATACATTCCATGGCCTTGCAGATCAGGCTCATCAGACTGATGGGGCGGTAATACCCAGGATCCAAGGTGGATCCCCCCTTGTGGAGTGGGATAACTGTAGCTGTGCTCCACTCAGTGGGCACGAAGCCTGAGGTGAGGGTATGATTAAACATGACACTTAGATGAGGTGCCAGTTCATTTTGTAGTTCATGTAATACAAAGCCCGGGATGTCATCTGGTCCCATGGATGCTGTATTCTTAGCTTTGGAGAGTGCATTTTTTTACCTGCGTGGCCATTATTACCAGAATTTGGCAATCTTCCGGTACTGAGATGAACCATTTAGGGGGTGAGAGGGGGGTGAAGTTGGCACTGAATCGATCAGCCAGGATATTGGCAATATCCTTGGGATCAATATATTTAATGTCATTCTGTTGTAGCTCAGAGCAGATCTGAGCATTGCCATTTAGATTCTTGACATAGTTGTAGAATGCCTTGTGGTTGTCTTTGGAATCTTTGTCAATTTTATTTTCTTAACTAGCTTTGGAGGATTTTATGAGGGATCTCAGCTTCTTACTGAGGCTGGTAAGGGAGTTTTTTTGCATCCTGGGAGTTTCCTCTTTTCTGCAACAGTTTCTTCCTTTTGTTGTAAAGTTTGTTTATGGCAGGGGACCACCAGATTGGCTTCTTTTTTTGGAGGAGAGCATCTTGGTTCTATTTGGGATGGCACGATTCATGCATGAGTGGATGTGCTCGTACAATGCCTCAGTGTAGAACTCAGCAGTCAAGCTTTCAGTTCCCGTCTGCACGGGTGTCATGAAGTTTGTAACTTCTGACTTGAGTAGTTATAATGTATTTTAATTGCAATAGATTTTTGCCACTATTTTCTATGTAGTGCCTGAAAATATTTATAGCAGCTAGGTACCACCATCTGGAAGAATTTGCATAACTACTGTTTAGTGTATTAGCACGACAAGGAAATTTATAAATGCATTGAAACTGAATGGTAAATGTAAAAAAAAAAAAGCCTCACAAAACATTAGTTGATACTGAAGAGATTTTGTATATGTCCGATACATTTTATATATGTTATATGTGTAATATAATTTGTCTACCTTTGCAATTACTGTTTATGAGTATGTCTTTTTATTTATATTGGTTTTCTTTAAAACAATTTAATTAAATTATTACTTAAACTGTTGGAAAACACTGTGTAAAACAAAATTCAGATGAATCTATTATTAAACACAACACTGCTCATAAATGAAATAAAATGTAGTACAATTATTAATCATACACAGGAAGTAGACAGATGCATACCAAAAAATGATTAAACCTAATGTACAAGTATGAATTTCTGTAATAGCTGTGCATTGGACACCAACATGTTATGGGTTATGCTTATTTCAAAGACTGGAATTTTTTGGGGGACTAGGCTATCAGCATAGCAGGTACTCTGACTAGGAATGAAAGGAGAATTCAGAAGTAATAATATTAATAATAATAATAATAATAATAATAATAATCATAATAGCAATCAGAGATGAACTAGAAAGTAATAGTCCTACTAATACTACTGCTAATATTATTAATACATCTACTACTAATAAAAATAATAGCAAACAGAAATGAATTATTGTTTCTTTGTTTGACTCCCATTGCTTGTCCTTACAGACTCTACATGGTACCACAGAGGCGACCAAAGGGGATTTATAAAAGAACATTGCACTAGAAAAGACTGCATCATGGAATAAAATTACTTACATCAATATACATACACAGCTGACTTTAAAAGAAATAGATAATAAAGCATTTTTTTCCATTCTTCCTTGTGGGAACCTTTTCCTTCAGATCACATCTTTGTATATACTAACTATGAAATCATACAGCTTTGGGGGTAAGGTGATCTTGCTGATTTTAATGGTAGAAATTCAACAAAACTAGTAGCCAAGTAAAAAGAATAACTACTCACATTTTGCATATATTTGGTGCAATCACACATAGTCATATTGCTACAGACCTTTGAAGCTAAGGGAACCTAGATGTCAGCCATTGCTTTGGAATCCATTTAGATGTTGGCAGTGGGCAGTTTAGGGATC